>NC_053433.1:31779024-32081689 GCF_007990345.1 Gossypium hirsutum | reverse complement strand
TGGACAGAGCTTAGAGAGAGTCAAATTCAGGGGTTGACTTAGTCAAGGAGACCGAAATAAAAGTTAAGGTGATTCGTGATTGTCTAAAGGCCGCTTTGGATAGATAAAAATCCTATGCAGATTTGAAACGAAAAGAGATCGAGTTTAAAGTTGGAGATAAGGTATTTCTAAAAGTATCCTAGTGGAGGAAGGTCTTAGATTCGATAAAAAGGGTATACTGAGTCCGTGTTTTATCGGACCTTATGAGGTGATTGAGAAACTTGGGCCAGTAGCCTATCGGTTAGACTTACCAATCGGAATTGGAAAAGATCCACGCCATATTCCATGTGTCCATGTTAAGCTGATACTGCTTTGGCCCTTCACATGTGATTTCTCCGACCGAAGTAGAGATTAGATCACATATGTCTTATGGTGAGGAACCTGTTAAGATCCTAGCTCGAGAAGTTAAGCAATTAAGAAATAAGAATGTTCCCCTTGTGAAAGTGTTATGGCAGAGACATGGGGTTGAAGAGGCTACATGGGAGCCCAAGAAATCATGAAAAGCCAATACCCAAATCTTTTTACCGGTAAGATTTTTGAGGACGAAAATCCCTAGGGGAGAATTGTAACAACCCGATTTTAGGCCTAGTCAGAACAGTAGTTTTGGAACCACTCACCTAAGGTCGGAGAAAATATTTTTTGATATTTTTTTAAGTGTTATAACATGATTATATGAGTGCATGAAAATTTTGTTAAATTTATTTTTGCGATTGCATGCTTAATTGCGAAAAAGGACTAAATCGCATAAAGTGAAAAAGTCCCATTTTGATAGCTAAGGGTGTTAATTTGCCATGAACCGTGATGTGGAGGTCTTTAAAGGACAATTAGGCAAATTTTAAAAGGGTGGCTGGCCATAGGGGACATGTTGGTCAAAAAGTCAAAAGTTTAGGTGGTTTGGTGACTTAATTGAATAAAATAAAACAAAATGACATCATCTTTTCATTCTCTTCTCCTAGCACCGAAATTTTTAGCCATTAGAGGGGTTTTTGAGCTTTAAAATTTTTGCAACTTAAAACCTTTGCAAATCAAGAGAAGCATGATTGGGGTCTTGATCGGGGTAAGATAAAGTTTATGAGGATTAAGCTCGTTCCCATCATTTTGTACCGACGTAAGTACATATGTAAATAACGTGTCATTGTAGCTTACTTTTAACTGTTTTAATTTATACCATGTATCCTAATTTTACTCGATGTCATAAAAGTATAAATAATGCGAGGTAAGAGTAACCTATGTTATGAACAAATGAGACAACGTCAAGTTAGATACGAGATCCCATTGAACCTCGAAAATAGTATTGGATATAAAAAGGTAAGTCATGAGAAATTGAGTGGACTGAACTCATGAGTTGAGTCTGAGTTCATGAGAAAAGCAAAATATGTAATGTGGGTCCGGGTACTGACTTTGTGTCCATACCCGTGAGTAGCTCAATGAGTGGGCATTACATGATAGAATTATAAGGTCTGGGTACTGACTTGGTGAAAAGGCCCATGAGTAGCTCAATTATGCAAGTATTACAAAGTACGAGGTTGCTTGGCTACTTGTTCTAGTGCTTAGGAGTAAACTATCTAAGTATTCATTGGTATTTCTGAGTGTTCAATGGGTAACTCAATGAATGGAATGGCGATACTTCCAGTGAGGTATGTCAATAGAGAGAATGAATTTGAGTTATTTTACAGGTAATTTCAGGTATGTATACTAAACTCCCGAATGAAGACCTTAGTATGTGATAAGATGTAGTAAGTATGCATAGAATAAGTGAAGAGTAAGATAGTGAGATTAAAATGATATATCCTTTAAGTATGATAAACCATTGTTTGATGAATGTGTTTCTAACTACACTTATTTACATATATGTACTTACTAAGCTCCCATGCTTACCCTATTTCTTTTCCATTTTGTTATAGTGTGGCCAAAGTAGTTCGAGAATCGTCGCCTACGTCAGAAAAGCCAGCCACACTATCCTTGAAGCACTTGGTATATCTAGTTTTATCATTTTGATTGTGGCATGTATAGGAACTTTTGATTTTATTTTTGTGTCATATTGTTTTGGGGCCAAAGGTGTTGGTGTAATGCCCTGAAATTTGGGCCTAGAAGTATTAAGCCTTGAGCATTGGAGCGGTTAAGAGACTACTTATAAATATTTTAGTTAAGTAAGAAAGTGACACAAATTACATGTTTGTTATGATGGCTAAGTGATTTGGGTGTGTTTGGGAGTGTTGGAGAAGCCTGGGTTCAAGTTTGGGCATTTGCAGAAATTTTAGTTTTACCTCTTAAGTGAACCTTGGCTTTAGCTGGTAGGCCTTATAAATATTTGTGGGTGAAATGTGCCACAAAAAGAACTTGTGGTGCAGTGGTAGATGGCGTGTGGAGTTCTCTTAAGGTTTAAGGTTCAAGTCGTGGCAAGGTAAGAAGAGTATTTATTTTGCTCTCTTGCCATGTGAGAAGCAGAGGTTGATTGAAACTCTGTTGAGGGAAGTTTGAACTGGTCAAGGAGTGGATTATGGAGAAAATCATGGAAGAGAAAACGGAGGATTTTTAGGAGGAGATTGTGGAGAAAATCTAGGGAGGTGGAGGTGTGTGAGAGGAGTGTGCCGAGTTTGAACTGTAAAGCACTCAGGAATTTTGGTTTCGAGAAGTGAGTATTTTTTATGTTTGTAACATTTTGGGAGTGTTTTTCGAATTTGTAACATTTTGGGATTTTTCTTTTGTTCTCTAGAGGCCAATTAGTGCAAAAAGAGTTTCTGATAGTGCTTTTTCCACTTTGCTGGTTTCGGTTGTACACTCTTCTTCAAGTTTCTCAACTCTCATTTTTTTGCCTCTTTTACTCTCCTCCTTCTAAAACTATTTCTTTTTCTTTCTCTTTAAACTGAATACATACTTCCTCCCTTACTTAAACTTTATCATTTTTTTATTTATTATTTTTTTTGTAGCCTGTAGACTCTGGCCGATTTAATTATTCTTCTTTTTTGTCCTTTCTCAATTGCTTTCTCTTTAGACCGACCCTCTCAACATTTTCGGTTTTGACAAGTTTTTCTCTTGGCCGATTATTTTTTGGTTCGTCTGTGAAAGCAATTCTTTTCCCTTCCTTTTCTTTAAGCTATCGTTTTACCTGGGGTTGCTGCTGGAAGTTGGGGATTTTTACTAAGTTTAGAACGCTCAATTGTTCCCTGTTATTACCGATAATCCAACGTACTTTTACCCCCACTGTGCCGAAATTGTTCTTTTGCCTTCTCTGCTGACTTTGAATTCTATTCGTTCTACGTTTCACGACTTCGGAGAGTATGGTTTCACTAAGGATCGATTATTTTTATATATATGCTAATAGGAGTTTTGATTCGTTTGCAGATTTTAATCAAGGAGTGGGTACTCGCTCTTGATCAATAGTTAGGTGCGAATATTCGTTGGCTCAAGCAAGGCAGGTGGTTGTGGTTTAAGTGATTAAGTATATTGATTAAGGCTGGTTGTATTCCTATTGACATGCGATTAATCGTGTGTTGTGAATGGATATAGGGTTTGGTATTTGAGGATTATTCGTTCGTTTTTGCAACCAGGTGTGTACCCACACCCTTCCTTACTGTAAAACAGCAAAAATCAAGAAGTCAAAGAGCCGAAGTGTCAAAACTTTGACATTTGAGGCCTTATGAGCATGCGATCGCTCGTGGGGTAAACTGAGCCTACAAATCAAGGGCAATAGACTGTAACGGCCACCATGAGTGATTTCGTGGACTTGGGCCGTTATAGGCCACATTGGACCGAAATAGGCCATGTGGCCCTAATGGGCTCGTGGGCCCTATAGGGCTCGTGGGCCCTATACAGATTAAATCCACGGTAGGTGTTAAATATTAGACTAGGCTATGTAGGTCACATAGCCGTGACTGAATTTAGGCTAAATAGGCAACACAAGTGTGTGGGCCCACTTGGGTCGAGTAGTGGGCCCGTATGCCCTAGATGTGTAGAATTCACCAGTAGGTGGGAAAAACGTTGGACCAGCCGTGTTACTCAAATGGCTTGGATCGAAATCAGGCTTGGTGGGCCAATGGGTCGTGTGGACCTATGGGCCTACTTAAATGGGCTTTGGGCCCAATCGCTTTGTTTGTTTGCTATAGGTTGCACAGGTCGTGTGAGATGATTGTGAACCTACTGATGAGTCAGTAAGTGTACTTAGATCCCGATTTACGAAATGACTAAAATGACTAAAATGCCCTTACATGTTATATGATTGTTATTGTATGCCATTTATGATTTTTTTGCATTCTTGTGGTATTATGCTGCATGGGGGACAGGATCATTGATTTGGAGGAAGTATATGATTTTTTAAGGTCGCTTGGTCGCTTGACAACTGTGGATTCACCGACGGCTCAAAGCCATTATGTGATTGGCAACTCTGCTGCGAAATTGGTTAGTGCTACAACCGGTGCTACATCAGGAGTGTAGGGATGGGTGGGTCAATTAAATCCCCATAGGAGTGTAGGGTTGGACGGGATACAAAGTGAAGGGTTGGCTGGGTATTTGTGCATTGCATAATCTGATTCTAATTGTGACATGGGCTCAGGCCCAACTAAGGCTACTATGGACTAAGGCCCAAGTGCCACCGTTATTATAATGGGCTTAGGCCCAAATTGATGTGACGCATGCTTTATGATCGATGAGGGTTGTACACACAAACTGTTTGTAAACTCACCCCCTCTTTTAAATTTTTCAGGTAATCCTCAGTAGGCGGTTCGACATATGGAAGGACACGGAGGTGGCCACACTACGAACAGCTTTAAATTTTCGTATTTTCTTTTACATTACTTAAATTACTTTCTCTTTGGGTTTTTGATGTAATAAGGCCTTTTCTCTAATTTTTTAGCTTTTAATTTGGGGGTTTTTAACTATTATGATTTATTTCTGTTAAAAGTAGAGTGCGACTTTCCAAAAGGATATCTGTTTTCATAACATCACATTTTTGCAACATTGTTAAAATGCTTCCACAACAATCATGATTTTTTAAAAGTAAGGTTGGTTTAAAATGGTTAATAAATAATTAAGTTGATTTTAGAATTAAACAAAGGCGTTTTTTTTCTTTCAAGCGAGATTTATTAATAAGACAAAGTTTTTCGAAAAAGCATTTTAATGTGACACTCCAGATTCGGTCATAACGTCTAGCTAGAGTTTGGGGTATTACAGTTGGCTTGTTTTAGCGTTTGACTCATTTTGTATAAGGCCATGAAATTGGCTAATATTGTAAGCCAATATATGAATGCAAGATAGTCTTTTACGAATATGAAATTATTGGCTTGGTTGAATTTATGAAATGTATATAGCTCATAGCTATGGTTGTTGGTTGATAAATCATATTAAGTTAGATTTTGATATGTTGATTGGTATTAAATTCTATTTCAGGGCGGCATAGGGTTTTGTAAATAGCCTTATATTGTCCACATGGGTAGACATACAGGGGTGTGTTTAGGCCATGTGTAACATACGGCCAGCCCCATGGGCGTGTTGTCCAGCCGTGTGTCCCCTACACGTAAAACTTTCAAGTTAGTATGCATGGTAATAAACACATGGGTAGAGATACGACCGTGTGTCTCAGCCGTGTGGAGGACACGGCCTATGGCCGCGGGTGTGTGCCTTTGCCGTGTGCCCCTTATATGCTAATGTCAGAAACAAAATGTCAAGGTTTTTGGACACGGGCGTGTCATGGTGGTGTGAGGGACATGGGCCATAGACACGGGCGTGTGTTAGGCCGTGTGAAAACCCCTGTAGGTTCGAATTTAGAAGTTAATTCACACGGGCGTGTCCCTTAATGCTTTGGCCGTGTGTGTTACATGGGCCATTAACACGGCCATGTCTTAATAACCACACGGGCGTGTCGCCCACCTGTAAGGGCATGTGCTCTATTTCAAGGGTTATTTTTCTAAAGTTGGTTAAGGACCCGAGCTGGTCCCGAATGGTTTCCAATGGACGTTTGAGGTCTCATAGGCAAATGTTAAGAAGTTTATATAAGTTTTAAAATTTATCAAGTCTTGATGATTCAAAAAAGTTGGAATGAACTTGTTTAAGTGTGGTAATGCCTCGTATCCTGTCTCAGCATAGGACTTGGCTGTGGGGTGTTACAAAATGGCTTTGAAAATAGCCTAGAAATTGTCCACACGGTTATAAGCCGTGTGTAACTCACGGTCTGCCCCATGGGCGTGTGATCTGGTCATGTGTCCCCTACATCCCAATTATGCAAAACAGAATGCCCAGTAGTAAACACACGGGCAGAGACACAACCGTATGTCTCAACCATGTGAAGGGCACGGGCTTAGGACATGGGCGTGTACCCAGGCTATGTGAAGTTTGCACTTTATTTTTGGAATTTAATTCGCCACACGGCACAAGCACACGGGCATGTGACTTGGCCGTGTGACCTTATTTGATTGATAATGTCATAGTCAGAGAGTTACACGGGCTGAGGACACGAGTGAGTCCTAAGCCACACAGGCGTGTGAGACCACACGGCCTACCCACACGAGCGTGTGACTCTCCAAAGTATGAAAATTTTCTAAATTATCCTAAAGTTTTCTAAAATTCTCGGTTTAGTCCCGAATCACCTTTGATGTATGTTTGGGACCTCATAGGCCCGTATAAGGGAAAATTTGCAAATGTACAAATGAAATTGATTTAAACGAAAGTTTTATGGCCCGGTTTTGTTTATGGGCTTGTGTTAAAGTCCGGTAATGCCTCGAACCCTGTTCTGGCTCTCAATATGGATAAGGGATGTTACATTTATTGTCTGAGTTAGAGAAAATACATAATGTATTTCATGTATCTATCCTATGATGATATTGATCTGATCTTTCACATGTCATTTCCCCAATTGAAGTTGAAATTCAGCCAGATTTATCGTACAGTGAAAAACTAATCCAAATTTTGGCTCGTGAGATTAAAGAGTTGAGAAATAAAAGAATAGCGTTAGTGAAAGCATTATGGCATCGACATGGGGTTGAAGAAGCTACATGGGAACTCGAGGATGCTATGATAAAGCAATATCCAAACCTATCACTGCTAGATTTTCGGGGACAAAAATCTCTAAGGGGGAGAGTTGTAATAGCCCAGTTTTAACCAAATCGGAACAGTGGTTTTGAAATCGAAAATTCGAGGTTAGAAAATTATATTTAGTATTATTATTGGTGTTTATATCATGTGATTATATATGTGTGAAAGTTTCGTGAAATAATTTTAGCGTTTGAATGCTTAATTTGATAAAAGGACTAAATCGCGTAAGATGCAAAAGTTGGATTCTAATTGCTTAAGTACTTATTGGCTATGATTAATTAAATGTGAAGTCCTTATGTTGTGACTATACCATGGATAGTGGGAATTGACATGAATAGCCATCCATTATATGTTTTATTAATGTTTAGACAAAGGTTAATTAAGTAATTTGTGATTTAAGTTTAATTAAATTAAAACAAAACAAAATGCTGGCTGTGTATCATCTTTTTGCACCGAATTTTGAAGAAAAAGTAAGCTATATTCAACCTTTAGGTTCGGTACCTTTAATTCTTAATTAAGGTATGAATTTTGTTCAGTTTTTTATGATTTTTATGTTTCTGTGATCGTTGCATTGAGTACTAGCTAGTCCGTGCCCTAATTTTCGAATTTGTTGATGATTTTTTGAAGTGCCATTGATTGAATGTTTAAGCTTTTAAATGTTTGATGATGAAAAATGGATATTTGTTAATAGATTATCATATTTTGTTAAGTGATTTTTGGTAAAAAAATGTCAAATAGAGATTTATTTGTGAAAATGTGAAAATGTATGGCTAAATGTATGAATAAATGATAAATATGGGCTAATATGTGCACTAAGAAAATTTGGCTATCTTGGGAAGATATTAAATTGCATGAATTTTGTATATTTATGAAATAGGGACTAAATTGTAAAAATGTAGAAATTTAGGGGCTAAAGTGTAAAAATAACCAAATACATGTTTATGGACTGAATTGAATGACTTGATGAATAAAGGAGTAAATTTTGAATGTATATAGATCAAGAACGAAAGAAATCGGAATTAGATCGGGGAAAAGCAAAGGTTATTGAATAGTCGATCCAGTCCATTTATCCCGAATAAAAGGTAAGTTCATAAGCAAATAAATACCTTTGAATTGATTTATAAATGTTTATTTGTCATTGAATTGCTATGAATGTTGAACGAGAAAATACAAGTAAGAATCGACAAAGTTATGATATCTGAAAGTCCTGTACGAACCTTAGGAATAGTATAGGATACAAATGTCATGACATTAGGATTAACGAGACATGGTTATGTGTAAGACCATGTCTGGGACATTGGCATCATATAGCATTACGTGTAAGACCATGTCTGGGACATTGGCATCGATATGTGATAACATGTAAGACCATATCTAGGATATGGCATTGTACGAGCTATATGTGATCTTTGAGTATCCTTAACGATTCCGATAGGTTCAACGAGAAAAGTCAAGTCAAGAAAGAATATGTGAATGAGTTAAGTGATTTAGGTACATGCGACATTCATATGAGTATTGAAAAGGGAGTATTTGATGAATCCACATGTGACATTGTATATGTATACACTGGGAAAGGTTTGTGAGCTTATATGTGCTTATTCATAGTCTACCTATTTGATGGAAATGGTGTTGATTCATGTGGTAGTTTTATTTGTATATGGCTTACTAAGCTTTTAAATCTTACTTTGTGTGTTATTTTCCTATTTTATAGATTGCTGAAGCTAGCTTGGATGTCGGGGATCATCAGAAACTGTCATCACACTATCGACTAGTTGTTAGTATTTTTTGATGCTTTGAAAATTTGGTATATGGCATGTCTAGGCTAGTAAGTTAATGATAAGTGTTAAGTTATGATATTAGTCATGTGTATTGGCTTGTGAAATGATGTGATGTTGGTGTGTATTTAGCCATTTAAGTTGGCTTGATTTATGAGTTTGATAAGTGATATATGTGGTAATAGTTGCCTTATGTTTTGGTTTATTTGGTATGGTTCTTGTGATGCTTATGAGTTGCTCAACTGGCTATATGTTAATTGGTGTATTATTGCTTGGAAGATGGCATGTTATGGATTGATTTTGAGATGATGAAATGGTATGTGTGACACCCCTAATGTGACCCTAGTCGGAAAGTGGTTTCAGGACCGCTAAATCGAGTCACCGAAGTATTGTGAGTATAATATTTATTGTCTAAAATATGTGAATATGAGTGTGTGAAAGTTTTAAGCTTCGATTTAGTTAATTGCGTGTGAATTTAGTTAATAGGACTTATGTGTGACACTTTTGAAATGTGATAGGTTAATCTATAAGGATCTATTAGTGCATGTAATCAAAAGGGTGGACTTGCATGTCAATTTCCCTACTTTGATAGTAGTGGCCGGCCATGACAATGAGGATAGAGAAAATGTGATGGGTAAAACATATTATAAACATTTTGTGATAACATGTTGTGTTAAGAACAATAAAATATGAGGGGAGTGGGAGGAGAAACCAAAGTTGTTTCATCCTTGCTCCCCCATTTTGCCGTAACTAGAAGAAAAAAAAAAGCTTCATCCTTTTTGATTCTTCTTGGCCGAAATGAAAAGAGGAAGAAGGGAGGGAAGCATTCGGTCATCTTAGGTTAATATTAAGGTATGTTAATGCTCTTTCATTGAAAATCTTTGTATATTTGGAGTGGTCATCAAGTATAGAAGCTAGCTCATGGTAAATGTTTTTGTAAAGTTATGAAGACGACAATCGGTCATGGATGTTTGTATTTCTTTGATGTTGTTTTTGATGCTTTAGTGTATTGAGGGTTGATTATAGATGAGTTGAGCTTGGTAAAATTAAATGTTTGTGGCTTAATTGCTTACTGACAATCGGCTATGTTGAAACGCTAAATTAGTGCTAAATTGTAAGTATTTAATTGAGTGTTAGCCGGAATTGAGCTTATGATAGTAATTAAAATTTGTGAAATTTATGCATTTTGTGGTCCAAGTGTGATAAGAACCATACGGTTATGGCATGTAAGCATGAAGATTTGTGGATGTTTTAGAATTGGCCTAAGTGTTTTAGTCATTAATATATATATATTGCCGAATGTATGCTTAAGGAATTGGTTAAGTACATTGTTGTTAAATGCTTGTTGCTTTTGTATAATTGTTGCCTAGCTACTAAATGAACTTAGGGTATTATGGATAAGTTTAAGAGTGGCATAATTGAAATGATCGAAGTTTGCTTGTGCCGAATGTGATTTTAGTGCATGAATTAGGAGTTTAATTTCATTCGGTAACTCATACCAAATTGGGAGATAGTATTAAACATTAGTTTTATTTGTTAAATAATTGAAGTGAGCTTTGAATGGTTGTTTTGCTTATAATGGCCAATGTGATGAATGTGAACATGCATATATGTGTATTAAGGTAAGTTTCATGGTGATTATGCTTGTGAATGTGAATTAGATATAAATTAAATAAGCATGAAATCGAGTCATGGCATGTTTTATTAATTATGATACATATTGAAATCTATTGTTTTAGATATAGATTAAATGATATGTGATTGCCAAATGTGATTGTTAAGTGAATAATATTAGTTAAGTACTTAAGCAAATCTATTGTTTTACTTAAGCTTAAGAGCAAAGAGGATCAAAGTCGGATAGGGGAAAAGAGAAAGTAAACGAATAGCCGTGGATATCTAGTCGTCGACCACTTCCGAGGTAAGTTTTAAGTGATTAAACGTTGAGTAAATTCAATCATAATAGGACATAATGAGTTGATTTAATAAGATATGATGTGGCCATGATATGTCTTAAACTCAAATGGTAAGTTCATAAGTGTTTGTACTTGGAAATTTAAGAGCAAATTGTAATAATTTGCTTAGGACAGCAGCAGTAGCGTGATTTTAGAAAATCACTATAAATTGTTGGTGTGGAATTATAGGCTGAATAAAATATGTAATCAAAGCTTAATTAGTCTAGTTTCTTATAAAAGAGACCGTGTAAGCAAAGAAATTTCTTATAAAGAGATATTTAAAGTTGTGTGAGACAATGTCAGAATGACTCCGAAATCCCCTGTTCTGTATTTAGAAAATCATTATAATTTGTACAAAAATTTTTATAAGATAAAATTTATATTCTTAGACTCCTTAATGAGTATAGTTTCAAATGGAATCAACTAGAACATATTTTGAATTCTGTACAATGAGAAATTTGATTCGTAAAGAAGAGTGGTCAGATTAGTCAAACAGTGAAACAGTGGAAACTTTAAGAAAAATCTGGTATTTATTGGCCAAACCTAAAATTCTGAAAATTTTATGGATGGAAGATATATGAGTCTATATTCAGGGAAAATTAATGGCAATTGATTTTGAGTTTTGTAGCTCCAGTTATAAATAATTTAGTGACTATTGCTCAGGAAAACAGCTTGTAGTGAATATGTGAATTTGTTGTAAACATTGATGAAACTATTTGAGTTGCTTATAAGCTATTGCTGAAATTGATGTATAAGATACGTATATGTGGTAAAGCCGAATGGCTAATGTGAAATATATATATGAGATATGTATATGTGGTAAAGTCGAATGGCTAATGTGAAATATATATATGAGATATGTATATGTGGTAAAGCCGAATGGTTAATGTGAAATGTATATATGAGATATGTCTATGTAGTAAAGCCGAATGGCTAATGTGAAATATGTATGAGATATGTATATGTGGTAAAGCCGAATGGCTAATGCGAAATATATATATATGAGATATGTATATGTGGTAAAGCCGAATGGCTAATGTGAAATATGTATGAGATATGTATATGTGGTAAAGCCGAATGGGTAATGCAAAATATATATATGAGATATGTATATGTGGTAAAGCCGAATGGGTAATGTGAAATGTATATATGAGATATGTATATGTGGTAAAGCCGAATGGCTAATGTGAAATATGTATGAGATATGTATATGTGGTAAAGCCGAATGGCTAATGTGAAATATGTATGAGATATGTATATGTGGTAAAGCCGAATGGCTAATGTGAAATATGAAATATGTATGAGATATGTATATGTGGTAAAGCCGAATGGCTAATGTGAAATATGTATGAGATATGCATATGTGGTAAAGCCGAATGGATAATGCGAAATATATATATATGAGATATGTATATGTGGTAAAGCCGAATGGTTAATGTGAAATATATATATGAGATATGTATATGTGGTAAAGCCGAATGGCTAATGTGAAATATGTATGAGATATGCATATGTGGTAAAGCCGAATGGTCAATGTGAAATATATATATGAGATATGTATTTGTGGTAAAGCCGAATGGCTAGTGTGAAATATGTATGAGATATGTATATGTGGTAAAGCCGAATGGCTAGTGTGAAATATGTAGGCGATGTGTGTATATTGTGGCCGAATGACCAAATGTGAAAGGTGTGTATTATTAGATATTTGATGAGGCAAATGAATTACAAATATGACAGTCGATGTGAATGTTGTAACATGTGAATAAATGTACATGAAACTTGGAATATATATTCCGGGTAAGACCCGATGACTACGTGTGGAGATTATGTCCGGGTAAGACCCGATGACTACGTGTGGAGATTTTGTCCGGGTAAGACCCGATAACTTTGTGTGGAGATTTCATCTGAGCTAAAGGTCTCGCCGATAATCTGAGTAAAGGTTAAAGCTATAAGACTTCGTAATAAGAATTGCTTATAAATATATTCAATGCGAAAGGTTAAACAGGTATGTACTCCAAGTTTATATGTGAGCTTGATTTGAACTAAATCATAAGGTAGTTATGTGATGCATACGTGAGCAATCTATGAGACTATTCCTATGATTATGTGACATCAGATCAGTGTGAGAGGTTATGTGAAATTATACAATATATCTATGTCACATGAGCTCACTTTTATGTGAAAGTTTATCTGCCTATTGTATATGATGAGATGTGCATATTCGGTAAAGGGATGGTATGCCCGAAGGAAGAGTGAAATAAAAATACGAACAACTATGTTATAATTTGATTGTTATCTGTTGACACTGCTTAAAACTTACTAAGCATTGTAATGCTTACTCCGTTTACTTTGTTTTCTCTGTTTTATAGATCTCATTTCGAAGCTACAGGCTCGGGGATCGTCAGCAACTAGTCACACTATCACTATCCACTGCTTGTTACTGTTATATTTTGAATTATTTTATGGCATGTATAGAATAGACCAGTAGCCGAAGAATATTTTGGCTAATGTATATAAGCCATGCGAAAATGGCATCTTTTGAATGTGTACTTATAGAAGTTGAAATTGTATCCCTGACTGTCTTTAGTACTTATCTAAAGGAATGTTCAAAAAAAATTTACTATTATGATATGAGTTTCAAGTCCAGTAATGCCCCTTTACCTATTCCGGCGACGGATACGGGATTGGGGTGTTACAGTATGTTTCATGGAATGAATTACTTGATAATAGGATGAGAATATGCATAAGTAAGTTAGGTGAAAAATTTTGGTTATGATTTTAGGGGTTGAATGAATGGTTAATAAATGGCATGAAATGTGTATGAAATAGCATGATTTGCTTGGCTTTGAATTATTGAAATGGTATGAAATGATGTGGTATAGGTATGCTTGAGGAGGATGAGAAATGTGGCTTAAACCAAGCCTAATTTCGCCCCACACGGTTGAGCACACAGGCGTGTGTCTTGACCATGTGCCTACTGTAACTTAGTTAAACAAGTCAGTGAGTTTCACGGCTTAAACACACGGGTGTGTCTATTGGTCGTGTGTATCACAAAGGCTGACACATAGGCGTGTGGCTGGTCATGTGACCCAAGTCAGTATACCTCTAGATTTCATACAGTCATGGCACATGGGCATGTCTCTAGCCATGTGATGCAAGCCAGTATGTATGCCCTGTTTCAACATGGCCTGTGACACGGGCGTGCATGGTGGTCGTGCGAGGCACACGGCCTGTTCACATGGGCGTATGATCCCTATATACATGAAAATTTTATGAGTTTCCCAAAGTTTTCAAATGTTATCGGTTTAGTCTCGAATCTCTTTTAAGTATGTTTTATGGTCTCGTAGAGCCTTATAAGGGACAATATGATTAATGTTTATGTGATAATGGATTTATGTATGATAAATGTATGTTGTATGCTGTAATTGATCAGTAATGCCTTGTAGCCTATTTTGGCGACGGATACAGTTTGGGGTGTTACAATGTAAGTGTATTTTGTCTCGTTTTTAATGATTTTTATGTTTTTAGAATCGTTGTAGCATAATCTAGCCAGAATAAGGACTAATTTACATAACTGTTATAGTTTTACGGTTTTTCCATGAACATGTTTGCATGATTCTTGAAGTTTAATGAAAGATTATGAGTCCTTGTTAAATTAACAAGTTTTGTAAAGGGATTTTTGATGAAATTGTCATTTAGGGTCTTATTTATGGAAGTAGTAAAATTTCATGGTAAAATTGTGAAATGCTAACTTGTATGTGGTTGTATAGGTCCCTAGTGAATTCGACTGGCATGAAATGTGGATGAAATTGCTTAAATTTCAATTTACGAGCTTAAAGACTAAATTGTAAAGAAGTTAAAATATTAGGGGCAAAAGTGTAATTTTTACAAAAGTATGAATTTTGGACTGAACTAAATATTATAAGTATTAAATGGATTGAATTTTCTTATTCAGTTCAAGATAAACCTCGTGCGAATCTAGATTGAGGAAAAGCTAAGGCCTCAGATTAGTTAATCTTGTTTTTACATCTTTGTAATCGAGGTAAGTTCGTATGATTAAATAACATTTTCATGTTATATTGAAATATATATTCATTTATTATTTGCCATGAAATTTGGAAATCCAACAATGTTACAATTGAGTCGCATGTCCATGTTTTTATGTTTTTGGACTGTTTTGAAGCTCGAAAATGAAAATAAATCATTCGGTCATAGTGAACATGTTAAATTGTGACATATTGAATGAATTTTGTTTAAATTTTATGAGAGGTAAAATTGTCTAAATTATACGAGGGGTAAAATCATCTAAATTTTACAGAGGGTATTGGGGTGATAAAAGTATTTAATATGTAGATTTAAATTTTATTTTGGGAAATAGAAAAATTGAACCGGGTTGGATCATATTACAAAGTACTGGGTGAAAAAGGCCCAGGAAGTACTCATAATTAGACCCGATGTGAGAGAGGCCTAAAACTCCTCATATAACATAAAGGGGGCGACAACCCTAGTAGAAATACAAGGGTGAGTCATTCACCCCTCTATTACTCTAAGTAGGATTTTTTAATATTATTTAAAATAAACCTCTACAACTCTATAAGGGTTCTACTTTCTCTTCCAATAAATAGATGACACCTATAGAACTATATACACAACTTTTCAGAGATTGTTATTTTAGCAAAAAATAGAGAGAATTTATTCTCAAATTATAAACGTATTTTTCAGAATAACAAATTTACCAGTTTCTATTAAAGAAGAGAGAATTTCCATTTTCACTCGAAAAGGAATTTTTTTTCTAGTTCTGTATTTTGATTTAATTTGTTTGAGCCCACACTTGAAGCAGTTCGTGGCACGAGAATAGCAAACAAGATTGTTTGGTTAAAATCCAGAAAATATCAAGGTTCCGCTTATCCAAAAACATAGGTACGAATTCAGTTAAGGTTTATTTCAATAAATATCATAAATTGAGTCAGTTTTCAATTTTTCACTGTGCAAGAAAACTATTTTCAAACCGAATTTTTTCTGACCATTGGTACCAAGAGTTAGGTTCTGCTATGTTTATGGTGTAAACCGAGGCTGAATTTCTCCCTTCATCTTGTTTGATTAATATTTAATAAGATGTGACATTCTTGTAGTTATTCTTATGTTTAGGGGAATGCAAGTGAATGAATGCAATATTATATATAATTACAATGAATGCAATATTATATATAATTACTATTTTTTTTCCAAGGTTGTGGTTCTTAGGAAATAAGCCATGGAGTATCATCTCCACGTAGGATTATTTTTTATTTATAGAATTCTTATGAGACAAAAATGGACATAGGACATAAGCATAATTTTTCCAAAAAGGAGACCATGACGAGGAGAAGATGGAGATATGGCAGTTGAAGACACAATGAATGCTTTGTGATGAAAAACTATGCAAGTTTTTTCATTTATTTTCTAAAAATAAAACCTTGGAAACCTTGGCTGACAAATTTATTTTATTACCCATCTCTTTATATATCTGTTTAATAATTATTTATGATATAATTGTGATATTAATGTATGAAATGATCCATAGTTGATCCATCACAGATAAGAAGTGTGGTAATGAGAAAATATATGTGTTGTATTGTTTCTTTCCCTGTGAGAATATGGCAATAAGAAGGTGCATGTCTAGGATGTTGGGAAATGTGCCCATATTGTAGTAAACATGTAATTATTTTCTATGTATTTGAACGATGAATAAATAAATTTCACATTTCACTGTTATGTCTTTTGTATTTTTGTCTTTCATATTTTGTATGCATAGAGAAATTGTGGAAAGCAAATATTAGCTCATTTATTGTCTAAGTTCAAACTGATGATAAGTGGCACTGTAAGAACTTTTACATTGCGAAAAAGGAAACTTACTGTAGTATATAATCTTAATTAGTCCGTAAAAGCGTAAAAGAATCAAAGTGATCATTTGATTCAAATATTGAGATGATTATTATGTCTTCTACAATTCCAATTGAGGAGATGGCTAGTCTTGGCTATCAAAGAAGTTCACTCCACGGGTAGAGATATAGATGTATTCATTGGCAAAATGATACATTGGACTGGACCCAAGATGACTTAATTCTGAATCTGTTTGTGAATTGGTTAACTTGTGATATTCATGGTGTGATTCACCTAAATCCTGAGTTATTCACTGACCATGCATATTTAACTCACGTGCTTTGATATAAGTGGAAGCTTATGCTCTAAAGATGATCAAGCTGATAGCCGATATGTTGGGTACATAACTTGTGTATGACATGACTTTAGTAGCAACAGTGGAATTCATATCTCAATTAAAGAGTTAACGACATCCTATCATTAACATTGTGTGAATTAATAAATATAGAACGTGACCACGGGTTGCCTATTCTCGAATAAGATATTTATCACAGTCATTTGTTGATAGTGATCATATTAATTATTAAGAAGCCACAATGGTGACAATGAGACAAAATTGGATTGGATTGAGTGAACAGATTTAACTAAAAGGAGTTTAAGGATATCATATGTGGGTAAAACACACATAATGAGGTCATTGGACAAAGTAGTTGGATGAATTGCTTTTGTAAAGAGTATACAATAAGGAGTTTTCAATCATGGTACTTATTGTAGATTGACTCATGATTAAGTAATTGCGAATTATTGGAATGATACTTCTGGACATAATTGCAATTAGTATAGACTAATTGTATATGTCCGATTGGTCCCTCCTCTAGCTCAACAAAAGCTCAATCAGACTACATTCGAATCAGAAGAAATTTCTATGACTTCGAAAATAATTTAATTGAGTTAATTTATTTGATGTGTAATTAAAGTGGACGATCGTAAGAATTGTTCAACTAGAGAGTTTTATTAAAGATTTTTTTTTGAAAACTTAATTTGGAAAATCTAAGTGATTTTTGGGAAAAGTAATTTTGATCAAGTAAAATTAAATTAATCAAATTAATTAAAATTAATATGATATTTTTAGATATTAATTTTCAAGTCAGACAATTGGCCCAATGGGTAATTGAAGTTAAAATTTGGACCTCAGATCGTAAATTAGGCACGAGAGCCCAAAAACTGATCGAACTGGGCCTAGTATGTAAAATTAGGTTGATGGTCCAACTAATGGCTGGACCAAACTTGTCGGGTCGCTACTAGCCTAGATGAAACCAACAACAACAAAACCTGCTCAGGGTGCAGGTGGCTGGATGGCGGCATTCTAGTGGCTCGAAAATTATCGACAGTGGTGGGTCTTCGGTGGTTGAGTAGTGGAAGAATTACACTTCTACTGGGACTCTATTAGAGAATTTGATTTTAGATTAACTATTCCAAAAATAATATTTTTTAATAGACTTAATATTAAATTAAATTTAATACTTATCTTAATAATATTATATTAATTTAATATTAAAGTGATTAAATTTAATTATAGTTGAACTCTCTAAACTCTCCCTATATAAAGAGAACCTTGGGTCATTATTTTACACACACTTGAATTCAAGAGAAAGTTGTAGAGAGAAAATTCTCTAAAGAAATTAAGTCAGAAAATTTCAAAAGATATTTTTCTTATTTACAACTTAGCCCAAAAGTTTAGAGAAATCG
The DNA here is from genome assembly GCF_007990345.1 of Gossypium hirsutum. Taxonomy (NCBI): domain Eukaryota; kingdom Viridiplantae; phylum Streptophyta; class Magnoliopsida; order Malvales; family Malvaceae; genus Gossypium; species Gossypium hirsutum. Next base: position 32,063,286 of record NC_053433.1, on the reverse strand, counting down.
TGAAGTTACCCCACAGGTAATTTTTATGAAAAATTTTCTAATTTGAAGTGAGCCCACACTCGACAGACATGAGCTTGAGGATAGTGCAGAAGACTTCTTGGTCAAAGAGTTCATCCTAGACGAATCTAAAAGGTACAACTTTGATTAAGTGTTTATTACTTTAGATATCACAACCAAGTTCTTGTTTTGGAATTTTTTTTAAAAAACTCTAATTTTTCCTTAAATCATTTTCCGCTAGATTTTCGAAACTCAATTTTCCAACAATTGGTATCAAATCAAGTTGTGTTCTATCTATAAGTATAAACAGATAATCAAAACAATTTTTTTCTTCTTGAATGATTTGATTACATAAAAAGTGACATTCTTTATATCTTGTGTATGTTTTGAGTTATATATGAGAATGGATGCGATATTATATATTTGTTATATAATTATTTTATTTTTGCCAAGGTTATGGTTCTTAGGAAGTAGACCATGGACTATTATCTCCACATAAGTCCTTTTTTTAAATTCATAGAATTCTTGTTCATTCTTGCTCGTTCCACCATTGGAAGAAAGAAAGAAAGAAATACCATCATTTGATTTTCGAAGTTTGGTCATCAATTAGGTAAATAAATCAAAGCTTTTTTCTTGTAATTTTTATAGATTTGTGATCATAAGAGCTTGATTTAGTTAGCCCATGTATCAATTTGTTCAATTATTGAATTTTTATAGATTTGTGATCATAAGAGCTTTATTTAGCTAGCCGATGTATCATCTTGTAATTTATGATGTGCAAGTTGCAATTGTTGATTAATTGAGAAATTTGTTGGAAAAAATTCAATTTGAAAACAGTTTTCTTGCAAATCAGAAAAATAAAATTTTGAAAATTGAGCTAGTTTTTTATATTTATAGCAATATTTTTTTTTGAAATAAACCCGAGCTTTGAGTGATACGAATCCTTGTTGTCCCCGAGTTTAAACCAAACAATCTTATCTGCTATCCTCATACCATGAATTGCTACGATGCGGGCTTGAACAAATTTGAATCAAACATAGAACCAAAAAATAGTTTCTTTACTTTTAGTGGGAAAGTAAATCTCTCTCTTAATTGAAATCGAAAAAAATTGTTATTCTTACCATTATTGAGCAAAATAACAATATCTCAATGTTGTATATAACTTATTGCATTTTTAGCCCTATCAATGCCTTCTATTTATAGGAGAGGAAGTGAAACCCTAGTTAAATTAGTAGAATGCATTTAATGTGTATTTAATAAAAAAATCAATCCCCTAGTTGAACTATGAGAGAAGGGTGACTAATTGGGTGTGTCTCCCCTCATATGTTTTATGATGGGGATTCAGGCCTCACCTATATTTAATCCAATTATATATGCTTCCTAAACTTTTAACCCAATAGTTTATAATTTAATCTAACCCGGTATATGTTTTTCTATTTTCTTAAAATAGACATTATTTATTAAATTAATATTAATTAATTAATTTTCTCAATTAAATAATTTTCTCAACCCGATTCTAATTTTGTTAAAATATGACAACTTTAAGTTTTTTTCCTAGATTGAATGGAGGTCTATAGCTTGAAGGGTGATGGAAATCAAAAGACTAGAGTTTCGAATAAAAAATTGAATGGAGAGGTGAGGGAAAACAAAAGGACGACAACAAGAATGGGAGGGGAAGAAACTAACGTGAAATATATATAGGTGGGGGAAGTATTAGGTTGAATTTTGAAATTTGGTTTAGTTGCCTCTTAAAAATTCTAAGTTTTGACTCTTTTACAGGTTAGTCCTTTTTTTCAAAATTAAAGGTCTTTAAAACTCTTTTTTCAAAAATTGACTTAATTTTCTAAAAACCATAATAAAAACTATTACCAATAAACCATGTCGTAAAATTATGAACACTTTAAGGCTAAAATCCTAAAAATACCTCTAAAACTCTTAGGCTCTATTTTAGGGTTTCACAAATGCCTATTAAGAAAGATTTATTTTGGATTATAGTGTATCATCTAACCAAGTCCGTCCATTTTCTGACTGTTCGTACTAACTACTATCTACATAGATTGGCAAGGTTGTATATCTCAGAGATTGTGAGGCTTCATGGTGTACCATTGTCCATTATTTCTGATCGGAACACTCGATTCACATCTCAATTTTGGAAAACATTGCATTAGGCGTGTGGGACGCGATTGAATTTTAGTACGGCTTTTCATCCACAGTTTGATGGGCAATCTGAGTGAGTTATATAGATTTTAGAGGACCTGTTGAGGGGTTGTGTGGTAAACTTTAGTTTTAGTTGGGAGGAACACTTGTCATTGGTCGAGTTTGTATACAATAATAGTTTTCAGTCGAGCATCTAGATGGCTCTTTATGAAGCACTGTATGGTCGCAAATGTCATACACCTCTATGTTGGATTGAGTTGGGGAAAAATAAGGTGTTGGGACCAAATTTGGTACAAGAAACTAAGAATGTAGTGAAGTTGATTCAAGATCGATTGAGAGTAGCATCTAATCAACAAAAGTCTTACGCCGACCTAAGGCGGAGGGATATTGAGTTTAGTGTTAAAGGATCAAGTCTTCCTAAAGGTTTCACCGTGGAAGAAAGTATTGAGATTTGGACGCAAGGGAAAGCTAAGTCTGAGGTATATTGGGCCATATAAAGTTCTTAAGAGGGTTGGACCAGTGGTTTATCAATTGGAGTTTCTTATGGAATTGGATCGCATACATGATGCATTCCATGTCTCTATGTTGAGGAGATATTGTTCTGATCTGTAACATCCCGAATTAGGGCCTAGTCGGAGCAGTGGTTTTAAAACCACAAATTTGAGATAAAAATAATTATTTTAGGATTATTATGAGGTTTATGCTATGAATACATGCTTGTGTGACAGTTTCATGAAGAAATTCTATGCATAAAATGTCTAATTGCATTTTAAGGACCAAATTGAATAAAGCGCAAAACTTGCATTCTAGAATCTTTAAGCATGAAATTGCATTAGATTATGAATTAAAAGGTCCTAATTAGCAAATTGACCAATTTCTAAAATTTTGGACAAAAATGGACATGCATAGAAAAAATTGGAAAGAGAAACCCTAAGGGCATTTTGGTCATTAGGTAATTAAAAGAAGAAAATGGGAAAAACAAACCAAAAATGTCTCCATCTTCCTCCTTGGCTGCTAAAAATCACAAAACACCATAGCTAAGGTTTTGTTCAACATTTCCAAGCTCAATAGTAAGTGTTCCCTAGCTCTATTTTTAATGTTCTTTGTATTTTTGAAGTCCCGGTAACATGATCTACCCATTTCTAGCTATATTTTGAGCTAGGATGTGACACCCCTAAATTGACCCTAGTCGGGAAGTGGTTTCGGGACCGCTAAACCGAGTCACCGAAATGTTTGAATGTGATATTTATTGTCTAGAATATGTATATATGCATGTGTGAAAATTTCATGGTTGAATTTTATAAATTGTAAGTGAAATTTTATTAAATAGGACTTATGTGAGAAAATTTAGAAATGTGCTAGGCTAATGTAAGGTGGCCCATTTATGCATGTTGCAAATAGTTGTACTTGCATGTCAAATACCCCTTTTATTTTAAGTGGTGGCCGGCCATGATGGTCATATATATATAATATGTATTAAATCTTAATTAAATGGCCATTTTTTTATGCAAAAGAAAGGAAATAGATTAAAGAAAGAATAAAAAGAAAAGTAATGAAGACAAAGCTTCATCTTTGTCTTCTTGGCCGAATTGAAAGAAAGAATTGGGGCAAAAACATTCGGTCACTTGAAGCTTGAGAAGGGGGGGAAATGGGTGAAGAAAACTAAGTGTTCATCTTTGTTTCTTCTAAGCCGAATGTGAAGGAAGAGTAGGGGAGAAACACCACTCGGTCATCCTAGGCTTAAACTAAGGTAAAAAGTTTAGTTAATTTTTGAGTTAGTTACCAACTTCTTTATTTGACCCATGTTAAAATTTGATTTTGGGAATGAATAAAGCTTTCGGCCATAGTAGTCAATAAAGAATATGGCTGTTGTTTCATATTAATTTGGACGAATCATGGTGGATGGGCGTTTGAGCCAAACAAATGATCATATGTATGCATTAGATGCTAAGTGGGAAGAATCGGCTATCATGTTGGATGCTATTGCCGAATATGAACTTGGTTATATTTGAGTAATGTATGTGTTTTGAGTTGACGGCATGAAAAGAAGGCTTAAAATGTGTTATAAACAAATTATATGTTAAACTAAGGTTTGCTAAATTACCATTTTTCCTTGTCGAATATGTGCTTAATTAAAGGAGAGGTTGTGTTGAATGTTTAAATAATTTAGATAATTATTAATCTAAGTCTAAACTAGGTAAATTAAATGATTGTGGCTTAATTGTTTTATGGCAAGTGGCTATTATGGTGAAATGCAAATTCGGTCATGGAATTTAATGTATTTCTTATTGAATTTTGATAAATTTTGTTATAAGAAATATTAAGGATGAAATTGAGTTGGCTATTAGTGTTTTGTGTGGAACTTTTAACTAAGTGAGGTGTTTGGCTAGGTCCTTTTGAACAAATATTTTGGTGTTGGCTATTTAAATGACATTAATTTTTGGTATTAAGTTGAATTGGAAAGTTGATAAATGTGTAAATATGACTTAGGGCTTATATAAGCATTCGGCATTAGCTAAGGAGTGAGAATTTGATAGTTGATGTATATGTAAATGGGTAGTGTTAATTGAATGTGATTTATTTGGTAATAATCGTAGTGGTTAAACTAGTGTATAAGAAAACAAGCTAAACTATGCGAGTTTTGCTTGTGTATGCGAAACTAGTATAAGTTGAATGATCGGTTATTAGGGTTTTATGATCATTTTGAGTTGAGTTATAAGTGACTATCATGGCTTGATAAGTTCTTGCCATTTTCGGTTATAAATATGTACGAAATTTGAATCATGGCATATTTATAAATTATAATACATATTGAATTTGTTATGTGATTGCCGAATGTGAATAATAAGTAAACAATATTGGTTAAGATATTAAACAAATCTATTTGCATTTATTTAGCTCAAGAACTCAAGGGAAATTGGTCGAATAGTCGGAATTGACGTACATTAGCGATCGAGGTAAGTTTTAAGTATTAAAGCCTATAATGTGATTGAGTATGATATGTTAAGCACATATTAAAAGAATCATAACTCTATTGTAAATCTTTATGCATATAGCCTAATGGTTATTATGAAGTATAGGTAAGTTATTGATATGATATGTTGCCAAATGGATATGATATTATGAAGTGCTGAAAGGATATGTCAGAAGAATAAAATTGTGATAAACCTGCTCAGGACAGCAGCAGTAACATGAATTCAGAAAATCACCATAAATTCATGTATTTGAATTAGAGGCTGAATGAGAGATGAAATTAAAGCTTAATGAGTCTAGTTTCTTATAAAAGAAACCGTGTAAGCAAAGGAATTTCTGATAATGAGAAATTTGATTCGTAGTGAAGAGTGGTCAGATTAGTCAAGCAGTGAAACAGGGGAAACTTTAAGAAAAATCTGGTATTGATTGGCCAAACCTAAAATTCTGGAAATTTTATGGATGGAAGACATACGAGTCTATATTCAGGAAAAATTTACGGAAAGTGATTTGGAGTTTTGTAGCTCCAGTTATAAATAATTTAGTGACTATTGCTCAGGAAAAACAGCTTGTGCTGAATTTGAGATTGTGTTGTAAACCTTGATAAACTTGTTTTAGTTGCTTATAAGCTATTGATTAAACCCATATGTGAATTCTAAATTGTGATAAGGCCTAATGGCCGATGTGATGAATGTGAAAGTGTATATATATGTGATAAGGCTTAATGGCCGATGTGATGAATGTGAAAGTGTATATGTGCGATAAGGCCTAATAGCCGATGTGATGAATGTGAAAGTGTATATATATGTGATAAGGCTTAATGGCCGATGTGATGAATGTGAAAGTGTATATGCGTGATAAGGCTTAATGGCCGATGTGATGAATGTGAAAGTGTATATATGTGACAGGGCCGAGTGGCCAATGTGATGGATGTGAAAGTGCATAAATGTGATAAGTCCCGAAGGGCATTTGTGTCAGTACTATATCCGGGTTAAAACCCCGCAGGCTTTATGCGAGAATATTATCACTGATTAATGTCCTTAAGCTTCGTGCTTGTACTATATCGAGCTCTGAAGACCCGATAACTTCGTGTGGAGATTATGTCCGGGTAAGACTTCGTAATAAGAATTGCTTATAAATATATTCAATGCGAAAGGTTAAACAGGTATGTACTCCAAGTTTATATGTGAGCTTGATTTGCACTAAATCATAAGGTAGTTATGTGATGCATACGAGAGCAATCTATGAGACTATTCCTATGATTATGCGACATCGGATCAGTGTGAGAGGTGATGTGAAATCATACGATATATCTATGTCACATGAGCTCACTTTTATGTGAAAGTTTATCTGCCTATTGTATATGATGAGATGTGCAGATTCGGTAAAGGGATGGTATGCCCGAAGGAAGAGTGAAATAAAAATACGAACAACTATGTTATAATTTGATTGTTATCTGTTGACACTGCTTAAAACTTACTAAGCATTGTAATGCTTACTCCGTTTACTCTGTTTCCTCTGTTTTATAGATCTCATTGCGAAGCTACAGGCTCGGGGATCGTCAGCAACTAGTCACACTATCACTATCCACTGTTTGGTACTGCTATGTTTCGGATTGTCTTATGGCATGTATAAAATAGACTAGTGGCGGAAGAATATTTTGGTTAATGTATATAGCCATGCGAAAATGGCTTATATATGTTCGAGCATAATGTTATAATCATTTGGTATGGAATGGTTAATCGCTATCATGATTTGTGCTATTTATGCAAAAAGGGCTAGTTGAATCATGGAAACTATGAAATAGGTAAAGTCTACCTTAAAGGCAGATGCTGGCAGCAGCAGTGATGTAGATTTGGAAAATCACTAAAAATAGTAGGATTGGAATTAAATAGTGAATAAATTATGTAAACGAAACTTGATGAATCTATTTTCATAGGAAAGTAACGAAATGATCATATGGACAGTATGTTAAGAGATATTCAGGTTCTCGTGAGACAGGGCCAGAACGGTTTCTGGATTCCCTGTTCCGACTTTGGAAATTCATTATAAATTAACCAGAGATAATTAGGAGTTATGCCATATATTTCTCGATTCCTCTCTAAGTCTAGTTTCTATAGAAACAAACATCATCAGTATTGAAGCCCTGTGCCGGGAGATATCCAAGTCGTAATGTGCAAAGGTCAGTGTAGTCGATCCCTGTAACATGGGAGACTTTGACTAATAAACTGTACTAATTGGCCTGACCAAAACTTCTAGAAAAAAATATGTAGATGGGCATATGAGTCTAGTTTCAGGGAAAAATTACGAAACTTATTTTCGAGTTGTGAAACTCAATATATTATTTTTAAGGTGACAGTGTCGCAGTTAGCCAACTGCCTGGAAAATTTTAAAATGGACTGCGATAGTAAGCGAATTTAGTCTGTGAACCCCTCGTGTCCGACTCCGGCAACGGTCTCGGGTACGGGGTGTTACATAGGATGTAACACCCCTTACCCATATCCAAGGCCGAAACAGAGTACGAGGCATTACCAGAATTAACAATACACATAGACGAAAACGGGGCCATAAAATTTCATTTAATTCAAAACTTTTCGAACACATGCATAACAAACAAAGCTAACTATATCATCACATCAAAATGTAGGACATGGCACGATTAATTAAACTTATAAACCATAATGGATAAGTACCACATCTCATGATCATATATGATAACTCAATGCAGACTAATATGTAAGGTCAAAATCATAATAAAAATACATATCACAAACTAACTTCCTATACATGCCACTCACTTGATATTTCTAATATTTGAATTAATTTTCCCAAAAATGATAGTTTGATAGTGTGATTTTGCCTCCGATGATCTCCAACCCCGAGCCGACCTGCCAATACTAAAGAAATGGAGAGGATGGGTAAGCTTTATGCTTAGTAAGTTCATATGAAAATAATAAGCAATTAATACCATGCTTTTCAAGATAAAACACTATAATTGTACAATTACACATATTCAGGTTAAGATGTGTTATCGAGTTACAGTTACTAAATCATTCATATCTGAAGCTAAAAAACTCCAAATTTAGTTTTGTTAATTTTAATTGAAACTAGATTCATATATATTTCTCCCATAAAATTTCCAAAATTTTTGGTTTAGCCAATTAGTACAGTTTATTAGTTAAAATCTCCCCTGTTTCAGAGTACGACTACTCTGACCTCTGTGTACTACGAACCAAATTTCTCCCTGTACAGAATTCCAACGACCATGTAGTTTGTTTCCCTTAAATATAGACTCAAAAAGGAATCCATAAATGTAAGGTATGACTCTTAATAATATTTTTACAATTTATGGTGAATTTCTAAAGTCAGAACAGGGAATCTCGAATTCATTCAGACCCTGTTTCACAAGAATTCAAATATCACACAATATAGAGTTCTTTTGCTTCTCGTGTTTCTTTCATGTGAAAATAGACTCATTAATATTTATTTTCATATATCATTTGCATTTTTATTCAATGTTCACAATTTTTAGTGAATTTTCAAAGTCATGCAACTGCTACTGTCCAACACTGTTTTACCACTAAAATTCATTCTTACATAATTCCACTTAATCCATTTTGTCTTATCGAAATTCACCCAATTATCGAGCACATTGCTCATAATTTTTCATAAACATATACCTACACTTATTCATCATATAATCATGTTCAATTGTATTTTTACTTAATCGATTTTCCCGTTGAACTCTTCGGAATAATAACTGATACTCAATTGCCTGCACATATTTTCACACTTGTAGCCAAAGTTATCTGGTACGCATAGTAGCCTGCACATAGTACTACACATGCGACCAATTATCCGGTACACGTAGTAGCCTGCACTTAGTACTACACACGTGACCTAACCATCTGATACACGTAGTAGCCTGCACTTAGTACTACACACGTGATCACAGTTTTCGGGTACGCATAGTAGCCTGCACTTAGTACTACACATGCGACCTCACAATAGATCATTCGTATCGTTTTTATTCTGAAGGTTCAATCAGGAAATTCCTCACTTTTCAACATTTTACTAAATTGTCTGTAATCAATTTAAATTCATAATTTACATCAAATAACCATTTGATAGGCAGCCATATTTCATATTATATCAAAATATAATAACATAAAAAGAATCGATAGATTATTTATGTACGAATTTACTCGAAGTGTCGATCTCATTATCCATAGTACCAATTGTCCATTCATAGTATAATAAGACACAACTCAAATATCAAATTAGCTTTTAAGAATTTACATAACATATATCACATATTTCATATATCACTTGTCATGTATCTTCATTTTCTTGCATTTCATGTAACATTCTTTCATGTCATATTTCCACATCATAAACACCATTCCATCAACTTTTCCAATATATTAAATCATAAAATATATGCAGTAATAGTAAGAAATATAATTCAAACGTAACATTGCATTATTATTATCATACGAACTTACCTCGATCCAGAAACAGCAATTTACCATTTTAGTCCATAACCTTGTATTTTCCTGATTTAAGCCCGAATCTCGATTTCCTTCATCTATAATATCACATTTAGCCTAATAATTAGTCACACTATTCATACGGGTCCAAAAATCATATTTTTAAAAAATTTCATTTTGACCCCTAAACTTTTGCATATTTGCACTTTTGTTCCAAGGTTCGGAAATTAAACTTCATCCTATTTTCTTATGTTTTATGACATGCTGATCATTTTTCCCTTCTATGTAAACATCAAATTCTCACTCTATCATGTACTTATGACTATTAGGTATTTTTACCGATTAAGCCCTTTTGCTCGTTTTCACTTAAAACCGAGTAGCACAAGTTGTCTAACTAATTTAAAACCTCATATTCTATCATAAAACACCAAAATACACAAATTTCACCTATGGGTATTTTTCCAAATATGAACCCTAGGTTGAATTATTGCTAGCATAAGCTAAATCAAGTTACCGGGACTCCAAAAACGTAAAAATTATTAAAAACGAGGCTAGAACGGACTTACAATCGAGCTTGGAAGCTTGGAAACCCTAGCCATGGAGTCTCCCTTGGTATACATGTCCATGGTGAAGAAGATGAGCAAAATTGGCTTTTAATTTTGTATTTTAATTCATTTTACCCCTAAATGACCAAAATGCCCTTACTACTAAACTTTTCAAAAATTCCATTCATGTCCAATATTTGTCCATAAACTTTGAAATTGGTCAAATTGCTATTTAAGATCTCCTAATTAATATTTCAAAGCAATTTCATACTAGAAACTTTTAGAATGCAAGTTTTGCAACTTATTCAATTTAGTCCCTAACTTCAAATTAAGCACATTATGCATAGAATTTCTTCACGAACTTTTCACACAATCATGCAATCATATCGTAGACCTCAAAATAATCATAAAATAATTATTTCTATCTCAGATTTATGGTCACAAAACCACTATTCTGATTAGGCCCTAATTCGGGATATTACATAGGATTCATGTATAAAAATTGACCCATGCATGAAATGCTTATATTTTGATGATTTATGGAAGAATATGAATGTTTGATGCAAGGTGAACATCTTTTATTAGGTGATTTTTAGTGAGAACATCTAAACAAGGGACTTGCTTGTAAAAGTGTAAAAGTGAGTAGTAATAATGTGGACTAAAAGAAAATATGGGCTGATATGAGCATAGAAATGGTTTGGTCAAGCTTGGGTAATCAAGAAAATGCATGCATTTCATTTTACGAGCCTAGGGACTAAATCGTAAATATGTGAAAGTTTAGGGGTCAAAATGTAAATTTGCAAGAGTATGATTTATGGACCCGTTTGAATAATGTGAATGATAAATAAGTTAAATTTGGCATTATAGATCAAGAAAACGTGAATCGGGACTTGATCGAGGAAAGAATAAAGTATATGACGACTAGGCTCGATTATCATCGTTTTGTACCGAGGTAAGTACATATGCAAATAACGTGGCAATGTAGTATGTTTTAATGCTTTAATATATTGTAATAAATGTTTTATTGTAATTATGAGTTATATGCTTGTTGATTGTTATGAAAGCATGAATATTATTATGGTCATTATCCACAACGTTACGAGCAAGTACGATGGAGATACTATATGCAAGTGAGGAAAAATGTAACGTCCCGTACCCAAGACCGTTTCCGGAGTCGAACACGAGGTGTAAACGGACTTAATTCATTACTTAAACATCTCATACAATTCATTTTAAAATTTCCAGACAAGCTGGCTAACTGCATCATAGTCGCTTTAAAAATCATATCTCGAGTTCCAAAACTCGAAATCAAATTCCGTAAATTTTTCCTGAAACTAGACTCATATATCTATCTAGTAATTTTTTTCTAGAATTTTTGGTAGGGTCAATTAGTACAGTTTATTAGTTAAAGTATCCCCTGTTTCAGGGTTCGACTACTCTGATCTCTGTGTATTACAAATCAGATATCTCAATGTACAGATCTTCAATGACTATGCCGTTTGTCTCTAATAAAACTAGACTCAATAATTAATCTGTAAATATAAAGCATGACTTCTAATTATCTTTGTAAAATTTATGGTGAATTTCCAAAGTTAGAAAAGGGGATCGAGAAATCGCTCTGGCCCTGTTTCACAAAAATTTAAACATCTCATAAAATATAGCTCATATACATGTTTCGCTTCTTCCATATGAAAATAGACTCATCAAGATTCGATTCCATAACTTATTCATTATTTAATTCCATTTCTACTATTTTTAGTGATTTTTCAAATTCACATCACTACTGCTGTCTGAATCTATTTTAGGTAAATTTTACCTATTTCATGGTTTCCATGGATTAGCTAGTAATTTGACATACATAACACCAAATATGATCATGATTAGCCATTCCAATGGCTAATCATTACCAAGCATTTCCATACCACTCAATAACCATATCATAAGACCATATATACAAAATGATTATAATGCTATACATGCCATACTCAAAATATACAAGCTATTATGCCAAGATGGTATACGGATAGTGTGAGCGAACCTCCGACCGTTCCTGATTTCCGAGCTGGCTTGTCAAAACTACAAGGAATGAAAAGGAGGGAGTAAGCATAAATGCTTAATAAGTTCACATGCAAATAGCAAGTAACATAACCATATAAGCAAACATAAAACATCATTTGTATAATCATCACCAAGACATTCATATCACATTTTCATTTATCATCTTACCATATTGTTGTAATATCGATTTTTCAACCCGAGGGTTAAGTACATACCTGTTCAAAGTACCCATTTCACAACACTTACCAATACGTCCCTTTCATCTTGAGTATTCCTCCATTTCAGTAGAACTTTACCCGTTGAACACATCGGAATATAATTCGGATACATGGAAAGTTTGCACATAAGTGCCACATATGTAGCCAAGCTACCATGTAACCCACCCATAAGCGAACTCAGACTCAACTCAACGAGCTCGGGCGTTCGCATCCATAAGTGAACTCGGACTCAACTCAATGAGCTCGGATGCCTAGTTACATCTCACGAACTCGGACTCAACTCAACGAGTTCGGACGCTCGCATCCATAAGTGAACTCGGACTCAACTCAACGAGTTCGGATGCCCAAATATCCCAGAGACATGTCACTTGTATCCTAATCCATTCATAAGGTTCAACGGGACATTTTTCCCAATCATATGTCTCAACCATCTTCTACGGAATGTCGATACCGATACTCGGTAGTATTTCACATTTTCCAAGTATATCACATAATTTGACATATTATCAAACAATTGTCACAAGTATGATATTTCATAATAATTATCATATCATTTAAATAACATTAAAACATTTAAAACAATAACTATGTTACCAACATTTACATATGAACTTACCTCGTATGCGAAAATGGCTACTTTTACCATTTCGTCCACAACTTGGTATTTTCCCCATTTTAGCCCGAATTTTAGTTTTCCTTGCTCTATCATTTAAAATATAGTCTAATTAGGACTCACATTATTCAAATTGACCCAAAATCATATTTTGGAAAAATTACAATTTTTCCCCTAAAATTTTGCATATTTACACTTTTGCCCCAAATTTCGTAAATTAAACTTCAGCCTATTTTCTTATGTTTTATGACATGCTGATCATTTTTCCCTTCTATGGAAACATCAAATTCTCACTCTAACATGTACTTATGACTATTAGGTATTTTTACCGATTAAGCCCTTTTGCTCGTTTTCACTTAAAACCAAGTAGCACAAGTTGTCTAACATAATTTAAAACCTCATATTCTATCATAAAACACCAAAATACACAAATTTCACCTATGGGTATTTTTCCAAATATAAACCCTAGGTTAAATTATTGCTAGCATAAGCTAAATCGAGCTACCGGGACTCCAAAAACGTAAAAATCATTAAAAACAAGGCTAGAACGGACTTACAATCGAGCTTGGAAGCTTGAAAAACCCTATCCATGGTTTCTCCTTGCTATATTCGGCCATGGGGTTGAAGATGAGAAAAATTGGCTTTTAATTTTGTATTTTAATTCATTTTACCCCTAAATGACCAAAATGCCCTTACTACTAAACTTTCCAAAAATTCCATCCATGTCCAATTTTTGTCCATAGACTTAGAAATTGGTAAAATTCTATTTAAGACCTCCTAATTAATATTTCAAAACAATTTCATACTAGAAACTTCTAGAATATAAGTTTTGCAAATTATTCGATTTAGTCCCTAATTTCAATTTAAGCACTTTATGCATAAAATTCCTTCACGAAATTTTCACACAATCATGCAATCATATCATAGACCTTAAAATAATCATAAAATAATTATTTCTATCTCGGATTTTGTGGTCACGAAACCACTATTCCGACTAGGCCTAAAATCAGGATATTACAAAAAACCCCATTTGAACCTTAGGAATAATTTAGGATACAAGTGACATGTCACTAGGAACTAAGAAGTCCGAACTCGTTGAGTGGTCCGGGTTCGTGAGGTATGTAGCATCCGAGCTCATTGAGAGGTCCAAGTTCATTATGGATGCTAGCATCCGAGCTCGTTGAGTGATCTGAGTTCATGATGGATGCGATTCATGTAACATCTGAGCTCGTTGAGAGGTTCAAGTTTATTATGGATGTGTTATATGTTATATGGTAGCTTCGGCTACGTTTGTATTTGTGGCACTTATGTGCAAGGTTTCCGCGTATCCAATAGTATTCCGAGTGTTCAACGGGTAATGTAACGATTGTAATGAAAGTCACGAGAAAGGCATATGAAAGAGGTATGGTTATTGATACTCTACGATGAGTACAGGTACGTACGCTAAACCTATGAGTAATGCTTTGATAAAGATCGATTTAAGATGAGCAAGTATGTATAAGTATATGATGAGTAAGCAAAAAGGTTTGAATGGAGAAAAAAAATCTTTATGTATATGTTACCATGTTTTTACATGTTGATTGTTTATTACTTTTACATATTATTTGTATATGGACTTACTAAGCTTTAATGGTTACTCCCCTCTCCTTCCATTCTTTGTAGTTCTGCCAAACTAGCTCGGGGATCGGAAGCTACCGGAGTACTCGATCACACTATCAAAAGACTATTGGGTATTGTAGAATTATTATTTTGAGTATGATATGTATAGGAACTTGGTCATCTTGTGATATGTGTCATGTTATTTGGCCAATTTGTGAAGGCCTATGATGATGATGATTTTTCTGTAATGGCCATGTGATATGGCTCATGTTTGATCATTTGGTTTGTAATCTAATTACCCATGCATGCATGTGTTAGTGTCTTGATGGTAAGATATGTTATTACTTGATGAATGTATGGTAAAGTGTGGATTAAGTATTAAAGTTTAAAAGATGACCTAATGACTTAAAATGACTATGTACATGAGTACACAATTTGAGGTTATGGTAACAAGTTTAATAATGCATGAAATGGGAATGGAATGCCTCTAAATGGTGTAACAAATGAGGGTGCAATAAGATGATATTACGAAGATATGAGAGTGCCATGGTGTGGAATGTTTGAGTGTATAAATATGTCATGTTGCATGTTGTAAAATGTGTTTGAATATATGAGTGATTGAGGGTAACCAAAGGCTTGGAAAATAGCCTCCAAAAAGGTCCACACCCGTAGACACACGAGCATGTGTCTAGGCCGTGTGTGACACACGGCCAACCCCTTGGGCATGTTGCTCAGCCATATGTCCCCTGCACCTAAAATTTCTAAGTCAGTTTGCATGGTAGTAACCACACCGGTAGAGACACGACCGTGTGTCTCAACTGTGTGAAGGACACGGCCTAGCACACGGGCATATGCCATGGCTGTGTGCCTCTAAATAAATGATGACATCATAAAAAGAATATCCAAGTTTTTGGACAAGGCGAGGACACGAGCGTGTCTAGGCCGTGTGAGGGACACGGGCATGTGCTCAACCATGTGAAAACCCCTATAGGTTCGAAATGAAAAGTACTTTTTAGAAATCCCACACGAGTAAGGAACACGGGAGTGTCCCAAAGCACATGGGCATGCGCATTGCCTCCACACGGGCGTGTGAGGCTCAACCCTAGAAATTTTCTTAGAATTCTCTTAAGCTCTCGAATTAGTCCCGGATTGTTTTTAATGTATGTTTTGGACCTCGTAGGTTCATAATAAGGACAATATGATTTTGTTTGATTGGTTTTAATTTGGAATGAAATTTGATGACCCATGTGTTTTGAAAATGCCCTATCTATGTACGGTAATGCCTCGTACCTTGTCCCGATCTCGGGTACATATGATCCTTTACATGTTATTCCAATTGAAGTAGTTGAGGTGAGATCCGATTTGTCTTATGAGAAAGAGCCAGTACAAATTATGGACCGCAAGGTCAAGAAACTGAGGAAGAAGTAGATTCCTCTAGTGAAAGTCTTATGGCGGAATCATGGTGACAGTGAAGCCACTTAGGAACTCGAAGAGACGATGTGTCATCAATACCCTCACTTGTCTAGATTAGGTAAATTTCAAGGATGAAATTTTTTAAGGGGGTAGAGTTGTCACGCCTCAGATTTTATTTATTAAATTGCGTAAGTTTGTATCACAAGGTAATTAGTAGTTAAGTGGTTAAGGGTGTTAATAAAATCCTAGAGGTACCATGTTCGAATCCCCCTACACTTTAATTGACTTATTTTTGTCATCCTAGCCACAATTGTTGACAATTCTAGAAGGTCCATACTCCCCCTTGTCATCCAAGTCTTTCCATAAAAGGGGAGATTCTCCTTCCTTTTATTTGAGTCAAACTTTCCTCCAAAGCCCCCTTTTCACTTCCCTTTTTTTCCCATGATCCACTTTTCACTCTCTTTGTCCCCAAACCTACCCAAAGTAAGCCTTTGACTAGTCATGGCTAGCCCTAGCACTCTTATAACTCAATTTTTAATTTTCGTACTCCTATTTCTTCCAATCCTCTCCACTTTTTCTATTCACCACCTCCTCCACCGATTTTTGACTTTTTCTTCCTTTTTCAACACTTTTGAAGCCAATTCTCTTCTAATCTCTTCTCCTCCTCTACCACACATGGTTGCCACACCATCTCCCAACCTCCACCATCGTTGTCGCTGCACTGACACTGTAGGCCACTATCGTTTTTCTTATTTTCTTCTCCTGTAATGCCCCTTACCCGTACCCGAGGCCGGGATAAGGTACGAGGCGTTACCGGACAAACATACAAACATTAAACTAAAATACAGGCCATAAAATTTCATTCATATTTCAAAATGTTCATTCACTTACACATAGTCCCTTATTTGAGTCTACGGAGCCTAAAACATACTTTAGAAAGGGTTCAGGACTAAACCGAGAACTTACGAAAATCTTGGAAATTTCATGCTTTAAGGTTCCACACGCCCGTGTCCCAAAGTCGTGTTCCATACACAGCTGAGACACATGGTCGTGTCTCTGCCTGTGTGGAATATACCTAGGCTATTTTCCAAGCTTTGGTCAACCTTAATCTCTTACACACTTATACATTTATACCAAGATTATCATCTTACCAAATATCTTCAGCTTAATCATCAAGCATTCATATTTAAAGCTAGATCATATCTTTATAAAATACCACAATTCAGATGCACAGAATAACATGCTTGCCTGAAACATTTCAATTCAACTCCATACCCAACAAGCATTACATTGAGACTAGTCATATATATATACATGTCATGATACATATCATTCTCTTTCTATTTTCTTATAAACACATATCAGTTATTTCATTATATCAATATTTCATATACCATAGTTTCCATGTATTCCACATATATTTATTTTCGTCCTCCTCCTCCCCATTCCACATCCTTAATGTATATAGCATTTTTGTAAGTACGATTTCACAATTTACTAATAAATGCGCACAACAAACTATCCACACGAGTCATAGTCACTTACTTATTTATAATTCGAGCTACAAAGCTCCAAATTAAGATCTGTAAATTTCTCCTGAAACTAGACTCACATATCTTTCCACCATAAAATTTTCATAATTTTTGGTTTAGCCAATTAGTACAGTTTATTCATTAAACTTTCCCCTGTTTCACTTTCTTACAGTTCTAACCTCTCTTCACTAAAAATTAATTATCTTGCAGTACAGAACTCAGATAATGTTCTTGTTGATTTATCCTGAAAATAGACTCATTAGGGGTTTTAAAAATATAATTTTGAGCCTCTAATTTTTTTTTCCAAATTTTTGTGATTTTCCAAATTCAGAACAGGGGATCACATAATCATTCTAAACTAGTCTCACAAAAACATAAATATCTCAAAATATAGAACCCCTTTTCTTGCTCTGTTTCTTTTATATGAAAATAGACTCATTATGTTTTAATTTGATATCTCATTCAGTCTCTGATTCAATTTTTACTATTTTTGGTGATTTTTAAAAATCACATCACTGCTACTGTCCAAAACAGTTTTATTGCTAATTTACTCTTTCACACTTTCTTTATATTAACCTCATTTTAACATACATATCACAAATCATTTTCACCACATTTCATACATCACAAGTATAGGCCCATGATTACAAGGTCACCACAAAATCATCCTCACGTATAATTTACTTGTTTATAACCTTACCACATCCCGGTCACTTAATGTACACATCATTCACATAACCAAGTTCCTGCACTTATTCATCACAAAACTCACAAAGCAATACATAGAGAGTCTCTCGTTGAACACTTTGAATCAATCCTCGATACTTGGTGGTTTCAGCACATAGCTCCACCCATCATATAGTTCGGCTCTTTTGTACACATGGTGAACACTTAGTACCACCCATGTGACCTAGCCAGTTTATCTCGTAGCTCTCTTGTCTACATGGTGTCGTTCACCTGGAACCACGCATGCGACCTAGCTACATATATCCAGTAGCTCTCTTGTCTACATGGTGTACACATAGTATCACCCATGCGACCTAGCTACATCATAATGTCTTGTAGCTCTCTTGTACACATGATGTGCACTCAGCACCATATATGTGAACTAGCTACATACCATCTGTATCAGCCAATCTTTCCGAAGGTTCAACCGGGATTTCTCTCTCTTTTCCAACAATTTCACCAATCAAGTAATTATCAACAAACATATTTCCAACATTATTATAAAATATCATAATACAAGTAAAATTGATGTATTACTTACATATAAACTTACATCTCATTTAATATCAAGGTAATAACATTAAATTACACATTACCTTATTAAAAATCATATGAACTTACAATTTCTCATAATATCCATAATCATAGAAATCACATTTATGTATGATAATTCAATGCACTTCATGTACCATAGACATATTTTTAAATCAATTCATAAACTGGGCACCATAAACATTTAATTTAACATAATTCAATTAATTCACTAAATTTAACTTTCAAATATAAATTACAGCATTATTGCTGTATTATTATCACACCAACTTACACACTTTCAACACCTCGTCAATCATAGTAAATATATAAATTTTACATTGAAACATGCATAAATTAATGCTTATTATACATATGAACTTACCTCGATACTAAAACGGCCATTTGACCAACATTCCTAATTTTCGATTTTTCTCTCATTCTAGGTTCAAATCTCATTTTTTGAGATCTAAAACATCATATTTTACTTATTTAATTAATGTACTATTCAAAACAGTCCTTAACTCAAACTTTGGAAAAATTACAATTTTGCCCCTAAATTTTTGTATATTTACACTTTTGCCCCTAGGCTCGGGAATTAAACTTCATACCTTATTCTTATGTTTTATGACATGCTGATCACTTTTCCCTCCTATGGAAACATCAAATTCTCACTCTAACATATACTTATGACTATTAGGTATTTTTACCGATTAAGCCCTTTTACTCGTTTTCACTCAAAACCGAGTAGCACAAGTTGTCTAACATAATTTAAACCCTCATATTCTATCATAAAAAATCAAAATAAACACATTTCACCTATGGGTATTTTTCCAAATATGAACCCTAGCTTAAATTATTGCTAGAATAAGCTTAATCAAATTACTGGGATTCCAAAAACGTAAAGAACTTGAAAAACAGGGTTAGAACGGACTTACTATTGAGCTTGGAAAGCTTGAAAACCCTAGCCATGGCTTCCCCCATGCTGATTTTGGCCTCCATGAAAAAGATGAGTCAATTTTGGATTTATTTTCCCTTTTTATTTCTTTTAATTACCAAATGACCAAAATGCCCTTCCTTACTAAACTTTCAAAAATTCCATCCATGTTCAAATTTTTTCCATAACTTAGAAATTCGTCAAATTGCTATTTAAGACCTCCTAATTAATATTTCAAAGCAATTTCATACTAGAAACTTCTAGAATGAAAGTTTTGCAACTTATTCAATTTAGTCCCTAACTTCAAATTGAGCACTTTATGCATAGAATTTCTTCACGAAATTTTCACAAAATCAAGCAATCATATCATAGACCTCAAAATAATCATAAAATAAATATTTCTATCTCAGATTTTGTGGTCTCGAAACCTCTGTTCCAACTAGACCCAATTTCGGGCTATTACATCTCCTCTTTTTGAAAATCCTTTGGTAAGCTCTTGAATGTGATTTTTAAATATTAAAGGTCAACTTTTGTATTATTATTATCTCTAAACTCTTCTAATTTTCATTTATAGTACCTAATCCCCTTTTTTGATCGACTTTTTAGGATTTTTTTGCTAAGCCTTTTACTCACCGTTTAATCATAAACGTAACATCCTTACCATGTTCGACGCCGGAACAGGGTACAAGGCATTACTAGACTTAAACACAAGCAAACATACATTTCGAGTTGTAAATTTGGAACCAAATTAAAACTTTTTAACAATCAATCATATTGTCCCAAAAAATGAGCCTACGAGATCCAAAACATGTTTTCCAAGCGGTTCGAGACTAAACTGAGAACTTTAGAAAATTTTACGACACTTGGAGAAGTTTTGCTAAAATAGGGGCCACACACCAGTGTGGGTTGGGACGCGCCCGTGTGGGAAGGCCGTGTGGTCAAACACGCCCGTGTCCCTAACCCATGTAACTCTCTGTTTGTCACCCAAGAACAAATTGAAGTCACATGGCCTAGACACAAGCCCGTGTCCCGAGGCTGTGTCCTTCACACGGCTGAGACACATGGTCGTGCCTCATGCCCGTGTGCTAGATACTAAGCACTCTATTTAGCAACAATTTAGGTGCAGGGGACACACGGCCGGATCACACATCCATCGGGCTGACCATGTGTCACACACGCTCGTGTGTCTACCCATGTGGACAAAAACAAGGCTATTTACCAATCCATTTTGCCACTCTCACTTGCACACATGTACACAATATCACATGGCACAAATTCAAGCATGTAAGATCAACCAAACCATTCAAAATTATGAACATCACATACCAATACCATATCAACATTTGTCATACACACAACACTTATCATGCCATAAATCATTCATGTCGATTTCACTTTCATTAGGCTTCATTCAATTATTATCTATTTACCAAATTATACTAAAATTCCTCATCTCATTAGTATATCACAATTCCAAACATTACAGAATCATGCCATAAATAACATTTCCAAATATTTCACATTCACCAAGCATACCATGATCATATCACCATAAACATTGACACGTATATGAATATACTTAGGCTTGCAACCATGTTGCCAATATAAGCCAACTTACATGGCCAAATAGCAAAACAAGCCTTTAACGATTACAAGCCATTACATTGGCTAAAATCATATGACGCATATAACAAAATGACCAAGTCCCTATACATGCCATAACTCAAAATACTTGAATTTATCAATACCCAAAATGATAGCATGATAGTGTGATAGGATCTCAGGCGATCTCCAATCCGAGCTAGCTTGACGATGCTATAAAACTTGGGAAAGGAAGGGGATAAGCTATATAACTGAGTAAGTCCATATGAACATAAGAAGCAACTCTTACCAATCATTTACCAAGTCCAATAATATAATCACAATATAATATAAATTGCATTAAAACCCACAGTTATACCTTATCTAGTCACATTGTTTGTCCTATCAATTTGCAAGAATAATTTAACAAGTCTTGACATTAACCTAATAACCGAAATCTTTCTATTATAACTGTTACCACAATCAACCAATCATTTCAAACCTCATAATAAACATGCACATTAATTATGAGTGTTCACTTTTCAAGCATATATTGTAACATCTTTCAATTGTTTAAAGCCAATATCTTCTCATAATCATTTTAATAGGCAATTAAGCCCATCTTTCCTTTTTCTCATATCCGATAAATCACAATTTGTGTGAATCAAACATGTTGGATCATAACTCAAATTGGCCCCAAAGCCAATTACACGATCGCCAACCGAATTTACCATATATTTTGTACATCATAAGTATAGATCAATAATCATAAGGCTTTCACAAAAACATTCTCATGGAAACCATGAACTCACAATATCTTGAAGTCAATGCTTATAAACTTTATGTACATACCTGTACAAATTCATAATACTTAATGCTCTATCTCTTCTTTGACATATCCATTAAATTACCCATTGAACCACTTGGAATACTAAAGGATACTTGGGGATCTCGTACCATAGTATCGTACCAATGTAATATCCCAGATATGGTCTTACATGTAATCTCGTATCGATGCCAATAGCCCAGCTATGGTCTTACACGACGTCTCATATCGACGCCATATCCCAGATATGGTCTTACACGTAATCTCAGTGACACCAATGTCATGACATTTGTATCTTATCTATTCTTAAGGTTCAATTGGGACTTTCGCTGTATCAAATCTTTGTCGGTCATTTTTGTAGTATCGTACTCAATAACATTCACATTTCATTTAAATTATATCATTTACCACAATTATATCAATTAAGCATTTATACATACATAATTTAATGCTTATTAAACATACGAACTTACCTCGACATAAAAATGGCGAAAAGGACCTAACCTTCAAATACTCATTTTTTCCCCCGTTCTAATTCCGAACCTCATTTTTCTTGATCTATAATATCACATTTAACTTATCTAGTCATTATACTATTCAAATCAGTGTAAAATCATATTATAAAAAAATTACATTTTTACCCCTAAAGTTTGACATTTTTACAATTTAGTCCCTAGGCTCATAAAATGAAATGTACTCAATTTCTACCCATGCCTAGCCAAACCTTATACATGCTTATAACAACCCAAAATTTTCTTTTATTTGCATTTTAACACCCACTTTACAACTTTTTACAAAAAGGTCCTTTTAGGCATTTTTACCGAAAATCACTTAGCAAAAGTCGTTTATCATACACCAAACATACATTCCCTACCATTAGACATCAAAATACACAAATATCCATCATGGGTAAAATTTTAGACCTTGATTATTTCTTAAATTAGTGGTAGAAATAGGTAGATCGTGTTATGAGGATTTCAAAAACATAAAAATCATTAAAAACAGGGCTAGAGTGGACTTACAATCGAGCTTGGAAGCTTGAAAAACCCTAGACATGGTTTCTTCTTGGTACATTCAGCCATGGGGTAGAAGATGAGCAACAATTGGCTTTTAATTTGGCTTTTAATTTGGCTTTTTAATTCATTTAATTACCTAATTACTAAAATGTCCTTAATGAAAAACTTTAGAAACATACCTAACCATGTCCATTTTTGTCCGAAAACTTAACCAATGGTCTAATTTCCACTTAAGGACCTCCAATTTAAAATTTCATGGCAATTAGACACCTCTAGCATGTAGAACTCAACTTTGTACTTTTTACAATTTAGTCCTTTTGACTAAATTGAATGCCCAAACGTCAAAATTTTTTAGCGAAATTTTCACGAAATCATTTGTGACAACCCGGATTAGGGCCTAATCGGAATAGTGATTTCGTGACCATAAATCAAAGATAGAAATAATCGTTTTATAATTATTTTGCGGTTTATGATATGATTTCATGATTTCATGAAAATTTCGTGATAAAATTCTGTGCATTTCGCGCTTAAGTTGAGAATAGGGACTAAATCGAATAAATTGTAAAACTCGTGTTTTAGAAGTTTTTAGTATGAAATTGCTTTTTGGATATTAATTAGGAGGTATTAAATAGCAATTTGACCCATTCTTAAGTTATGGACAAAAGTTGGACATGGAGGGAATTTTTTTGAAAGTTTAGTAGTAAGGGCATTTTGGTAATTTGCATATTAAATGAAATAAAATGGGAAAAATAACACAAAATTGGTTATCATCTTCATTAGTTGCTGCTAAAAATTCCTCTCCTCTATAGCTAGGGTTTCTTCAACTTTCAAGCTTCATAGTAAGTGAATTCAAGCCCCGTTTTTAATGTTCTTCACATTTTTGGAATCCTCGTAGCTCGGTTTACTTATTTCTACCATTAGTTCGAGTTAGGGTTTATGTTTAAAAATTTACCCATGAATGATAGGCATGTATTTTGTTGTTTTATGGTAGAATATGAATGTTTGAAGTTAGGGGAACGATCTTTTCTAAGCGATTTTTAACGAAAACGAGCAAAACGGCATAATCGATAAAAATACGTATTGTTCATAACTATGTGTTAGAGTGAGAATTTGATGTTGCCATAGAAGAGAAAAATGATCAGTAGGTCATTAAACATAAGAATAAGGGCTGAAATTAAATTTCCGAGCCTTAGGGCAAAATCGTAATTTTGTAAAAGTTAGGGGGAAAAATGTAATTTTTGTATAATGTGATTTTTGGATTAAAATAAATAGTTTGAGTGTTAAATGAGCTAAATATGTTGTTATAGATCAAGAAAGGCGTGGAATCGACCTCGAACGAGGAAAGGAGAAAGTTTTGGAGTAAATTGCAAAATTCCCATATTTTGCACCGAGGTAAGTTTGTATATAAATAATACATTAATTTCATTTAAATTTTTATATTTCAGCCTATTATATATATTAGTTGATGTTGAAGTATAAATCGACTATTGAAAGAATGGAAATAAATAATACAGAGAGAGATCCTGGTTCAACATTCGGAAAAATCGAATAAAATAGAGGGAGCGTAGCTAGGTCACATGTATGGTGCCGAGTGCACATCATGTGTACAAGAAGGCTACGAGATACTATATAGTAGCTAGGTCACATGTGTGATACGGGATGTATCCCATGTAGACAAGAGAGCTACGTGAGAGATAAATGTAGCTAGGTCACATGTGTGATACGGGATGTATCCCATGTAGACAAGAGAGCTACGTGAGAGATAAATGTACCTAGGTCGCATGAGTGATTCCAAGTGAAGGACACCATGTAGACAAGAGAGCTACGAGATAAATCGGCTAGGTCGCATGAGTGGTACTAAGTGTTCACCATGTGTACAAGAGAGCCGAATTAAATGAGATATGATGATGGGGCTGTGTGCTGAAACTATCAAGTATCGAGGATTATTCCTAATTGTTCAACGGGATGGTTTTGTGGTGACATTGTAGTCATAGACCTACACTTGTGATGTATGAAATGTGATGAAAATGATTTGTAGTATATATATGTAAGTTAAAATGAGGTTAGTATAAAGAATGTGTGAAAGAATAAAATTAGCATTAAAACTGTTTTGGACAGTAGCAGTAACGTGATTTTGAAAATTCACCAAAAATAAAAGGAATTTAATTAGAGGTTGAATGAGATGTGAAATTAAATCTTAATGAGTCTATTTTTATATAAAAGAAACAGATCAAGCAAAGGAATTCTATATTTTGAGATATTTACAATTGTGTGAGGCTTGCTCAGGATGACTATTAAATCCCCTGTTTCAACTTTGAAAAATCATTAAAAATTTTAAAAAACAAATTAAGAAATATAGCTTATATTCATAAATTCCTTATTGAATCTAGTTTTAAATTAAATAGGTTTCATGGTTATTTGAATTGTGTACTGAGAGAAATTCAATTCGTAATGAACAAAGGTCAGATCAGTTGAGCTGTGTAACAGGGGAAACTTTAACTAATAAACTGTACTAATTGGCTAAACCAAAAATTCTAGAAAAAAATTAGTAAGAATTTTTATGAGTCTATATTCAGGGAAATTTTACATATTTGAATTTTGAGTTTCGTAACTCGAGTTATGATTTATTTAGTGATCATGATGCAGGAGGGATAGCTTGATCAAATTGGAGTAAACAATAAAATTAAAAATATGATATAATTGAGTTATGTTGTAAACATATTTGATTTCTTATTTGTTATTTATATACTTACTTACTAAGCTATAAGCTTACTTTCTTTTCTCTCCTTTGTCTTATAGTGTCGTCCAGCTAGCACAGGAGTTAGAGATCGTAGAAGATCCGCCCGCACTATCAATACTCTTTGTATCTGAACTCAACATTTTGAAATATGGCATGTATAGTAGACTTAGTTATTTTGTTACGTGTCATAATTGTCTAGGTTCAAATTACTACTTATAGTATCAAACTAATCATTTTGTACGAAGCCTTTGAAGTTGGTTTGTATTGTTAATGGCATATGTTATAATGATCAAATTGCACGCCATATTTTTGTTGGGTTTTGTTTAATAGTATATACTATAATTTATTAATACCTCGTACCCTGTTCCGGCGACAGATACGGGTAAGGGGTGTTACATTTAGTGGTATCAGAGCTATGGTTTAATCGGTTCTCGGACTAATAAAGTGTGTGTAAAAGTCTAGTTATACATGCCATAAAAATATTGTGATAGTGTGGTGACTCCTGATTATTCTAAACTGTGTTTTGTTTTAATATAGTAATGGATCCTGAAGGAACTACGGCTGATGATGCTGCTAGTAATGCGCCGGCTCCCACACAAGGGACCGCACTTGTGGAAAGTAGACCTGAGACATTGAGACAGGGAGATGAGGCTCGGGATGCTTTTCTCCAAATATTGAACAAGTGGTATACTGAATTTATTCGAGCAAATCCAAATGCTCAACCTCCTCCACCCCCTCCTATACCTCAGACGATTCCTGTAGCTGCTCAAGGGATAGATTTGGTAAGAATAAACAAGCCTCCGATTGACAAGATTCGAAAACAGGGGGCCGAAGAGTTTAGAGCAAAGGTCGATGATGATCCTGAGAAAGCGGAATTCTGGCTTGAAAATTCTACCCGTGTATTTGATGAGCTCTCATGTACACCCGAGGAGTGCTTAAAGTGTGCTGCATCACTTTTGAAAGATTCGGCCTACCACTGGTGGAAGACTTTGGTAGCAGTGGTGCCAAAAGAAAGAGTTACTTGGGATTTCTTCCAGGAAGAATTTAGAAAGAAATACATAAGTCAGCGATTTATTGATCAAAAACGGAAGGAGTTCCTTGAATTGAAGCATGGCAAGATGTCTGTGGCAGAGTATGAACGCGAATTTGTGAGACTCAGCAAGTATGCCCAGGAATGTGTGTCCACCGAGGCCATTATGTGCAGAAGGTTTGAAGATGGGCTAAATGAGGATATTAAAGTGCTTGTAGGAATTTTGAAGTTGAAAGAATTTGTAGCATTGGTCGATCGAGCTCTTAAAGCCGAAAAATTGAACAAAGAAAGAAGAAAAGCTGCTATTGAGGCTCGAGATGCTAGAAAAAGGCCGATAAGCAAGCCATTTCAATCTCAATCAAAGAGGTCCAAAGAGATAAACCCTCGAATGACAGTTTCAACTGGGGATTCACACAGAGATCGTGGTAGAGCATATTCGGGGTCTAAAGCTCAAGCTACTTCGGTGGCAAGTGTGGGTAATGTGTGACCTAGAAAGCCCGAGTGTCAGTAATGTGGTAGGCAACATTATGGTGAGTGTTGGGGAACCAAGCGAGCTTGTTTCAGGTGCGGTTCTCGCGAGCATTTTATTAGAGATTGTCCGGAGAAAGTTAAAGAAGAAAGATTTCAGAGTGCTAGACAGAATACCACCGTTAGTAGAGGTAGACCACCGAGAAATACTGGAGGTGGGACTAGCAGTAAAACTGCAATGAAAGATTCAACGGCAAGATCAGAAGCTAGAGCACCTGCTAGAGCTTATGCTATACGTGCCCGAGAAGATGCATCATCTCCTGACGTCATTACTGGTACATTTTCTCTTTATGATACTATTGTTATTGCATTGATTGATCCCGGGTCCACTCATTCCTATATTTGCATAAATTTAGTATCTAATAAAAAGTTGCCTGTTGAGTTTACTGAGTTTACGATTAAAGTGCCGAACCCCTTAGGCCAATATGTGCTAGTTGACAAGGTTTGCAAGAATTGCCCATTAATGATTCAAGGTCACTGTTTTCCGGCTAATTTGATGCTGTTACCATTTGATGAGTTTGACGTTATCTTGGGAATGGACTGGTTGACATTGTATGATGCCAAGGTAGATTGTAAACAAAAAACACTAGAGTTGAAATGTGAAAATGGAGAAATTTTGTGGGTTGAAACAGATGAATCAAATAAATTACCTATGGTGATTTCGCACATGTCTGCACAGAAATACATGAGGAAAGGGTGTGAAGCTTATCTGGCTTATGTAATGAATACTGAGTTGCCTCAACTGAAGTTTGAATCAGTACCGATAGTTTGTGAGTTTCCAGATGTATTTCCAGAGGAATTGCCCGGGTTGCCTCCGAACAGAGAGATAGAGTTTGCCATTGATTTGTTGCCGTGTACTGCACCGATCTCGATTGCTCCATATATAATGGCTCCGACTGAATTAAAAAAATTGAAGGCTCAGTTGCAGGAGTTAACAGACAAGGGATTTGTGAGACCGAGTTTCTCTCCCTGGGGTGCTCCTGTATTGTTCGTAAAGAAGAAGGATGGTTCAATGAGACTTTGCATTGATTACCATCAGCTTAATAAGGTGACTATAAAGAACAAGTACCCATTGCCGAGGATTGATGATTTATTCGATCAGTTAAAGGGGGCCACAGTGTTTTCAAAGATCGATTTGAGGTTTGGTTACTATCAGTTGAGAGTTAAGGAGTCGGATGTGCCGAAAACCGCCTTTAGGACAAGGTATGGACATTATGAGTTTCTTATGATGCCTTTCGGCTTAACAAATGCTCCAGCTATATTTATGGACTTAATGAATCGGATCTTTCGGCCATATTTGGATAAGTTTGTAGTAGTGTTTATAGATGACATTCTAATTTATTCTCGGGATGAGTCTGAACATGCCGAACACTTGAGAACCATATTGCAGATCTTGAGAGAAAAGAAATTGTTTGCTAAGTTCAGTAAAAGTGAGTTCTGGATTCGTGAAGTCAGATTTTTGGGACATATAGTTTCAGGTGATGGTATTCGGGTGGATCCAAGCAAGATTTCTGCGATCATTGATTGGAAACCGCCCAAGAATGTATCCGAGGTTAGAAGCTTTTTAGTCTTAGCCGGGTATTATAGACGTTTTGCTGAGGGATTTTCGATGATTGCCTCTCCTATGACTAAGTTGTTGCAAAAGAATGTTAAGTTTGAATGGACTGATAAATGTCAGCAGAGTTTTGAAAAGTTGAAAGCACGATTGACTGAAACACCAATTTTAGTACAGCCCGAGCCAGGAAAGGAGTTCGTAATTTATAGTGATGCATCATTGATAGGCCTTGGATGTGTGTTGATGCAAGAGGGTAAAGTGGTAGCTTATGCTTCGAGACAGTTAAAACCGCATGAGAAGAACTATCCTACACATGATTTGGAATTGGCCGCTATTGTCTTTGCCTTGAAGATTTGGCGACATTATTTGTATGGTGAAAAATGCCGAATTTTTACTGATCACAAAAGTTTGAAGTATTTGATGAATCAAAAGGATTTGAATTTGCGACAGAGGAGATGGCTTGAATTATTAAAGGATTATGATCTAGTGATTGATTATCATCCGGGAAAAGCAAATGTGGTTGCTGACGCCTTGAGCAGGAAATTTCTTTTTACTTTGAGAGCCATGAATACGGGGCTAGCATTGTCTGATGATGGGTCAATCTTAGCAGAGATGAGGGTTAAACCGTTATTTCTCCAGTTGATTTGTGATGCTCAAAAGAACGATAGTGAGTTGCGAACCAAGAGAACTCAATGCGAATCAGGTTACGACTCAAATTTTCGAGTTGGACTAGATAACTGTTTGATGTTTCGAGACAAGATATGTGTACCAAAAAATGATGAATTGATTCAGAAAATATTACATGAGGCGCATAGTGGTTGTTTATCAGTTCACCCTGGTAGCACAAAAATGTATAATGATTTAAAGAAGTTGTATTGGTGGCCAGGTATGAAAAGGGACATTTCTGAATTTGTAACCAAGTGTTTGATCTGTCAACAAGTAAAAGCTGAACATCAAGTGCCTTCAGGATTACTTCAACCAGTAATGGTGCCTGAGTAGAAATGGGACAAGATTACCATGGATTTTGTAACCGGTTTGCCTTTAACTCCTAAAAAGAAGGATGCTGTCTGGGTAGTGGTTGATAGATTAACAAATTCAGCCCACTTTATACCAGTACGTACCGATTACTCACTTGATAAATTAGCCGAATTATATATTGCTGAAATTGTGAGGTTACACGGAGTACCTATGTCTATAATATCAGATAGAGATCCGAGATTTACCTCGAGATTTTGGAAAAAGTTACAAGAAGCTTTGGGTACAAAATTGAACTTCAGTACCGCGTTTCATCCACAAACAGATGGTCAGTCGGAAAGAGTAATCCAGGTACTCGAGGATATGCTTAGATGCTGTGTCTTAGAATTTGGAGGTAGTTGGGAGAAATCTCTATCTTTGATTGAATTTGCCTATAATAACAGTTATCAGTCAAGTATACAAATGGCACCGTACGAAGCCTTGTATGGTCGTAAGTGTCGGACTCCTTTATATTGGACCGAACTTAGTGAGAAACAGATTCACGGAGTTGATCTAGTTAAAGAAACCGAAGAGAAAATAAAAGTAATTCGGGATTGCGTGAAAGCTGCTTCAGATCGACAAAAGTCATATGCAGATTTAAAAAGAAAAGAGATTGAATTTCAGGTGGGTGATAAAGTGTTCTTAAAGGTGTCACCATGGAAAAAGATTCTGAGATTTAGCCGAAAAGGCAAGTTGAGTCCGCGTTTTATTGGGCCGTACGAGATTACTGAGAGGATTGGACCAGTGGCATATCGGTTGGACTTACCGGCAGAGTTAGAAAGAATTCATAACGTGTTTCATGTATCAATGTTGCGACGTTATCGTTCTGATCCTTCACATGTGATCTCTCCAACAGAAATTGAGATTCGACCGGATATGACCTATGAGGATGAACCAATAAAGATTTTGGCTCGAGAAATTAAACAGTTAAGAAATAAAAGTATAGCCTTAGTGAAAGTATTGTGGCACAGACATGGGATAGAAGAGGCTACGTGGGAACTCGAGGAAGCTATGAGGAAACAGTATCCGAACCTCTTTACCGGTAAGATTTTCGGGGATGAAAATCTCTAAAGGGGGGAGAATTGTGACAACCCAAATTAGGGCCTAATCGGAATAGTGATTTCGTGACCACAAATCCGAGATAGAAATAATCGTTTTATAATTATTTTGGGGTTTATGATATGATTTCATGATTTCATGAAAATTTCGTGATAAAATTCTGTGCATTTCGCGCTTAAGTTGAGAATAGGGACTAAATCGAATAAATTGTAAAACTCGTGTTTTAGAAGTTTTTAGTATGAAATTGCTTTGGGATATTTATTAGGAGGTCTTAAATAGCAATTTGACCCATTCTTAAGTTATGGACAAAAGTTGGACATGGAGGGAATTTTTTTGAAAGTTTAGTAGTAAGGGCATTTTGGTAATTTGCATATTAAATGAAATAAAATGGGAAAAATAACACAAAATTGGTTATCATCTTCATTAGTTGCTGCTGAAAATTTCTCTCCTCCATAGCTAGGGTTTCTTCAACTTTCAAGCTTCATAGTAAGTGAATTCAAGCCCCGTTTTTAATGTTCTTCACATTTTTGAAATCCTCGTAGCTCGGTTTACTTATTTCTACCATTAGTTCAAGTTAGGGTTTATGTTTAAAAATTTACCCATGAATGATAGGCATGTATTTTGTTGTTTGATGGTAGAATATGAATGTTTGAAGTTAGGCGAACTGTAACACCCCGTACCCGAGACCGTTGCCGGAGTCGAACACGATGTGCTAACAGACTTAATTCATTTATTTTCACAATCCATTTTAAAAATTTCTAGACAAGCTGGCTAACTGCGTCACTATCACCTTAAAAATCATATCTTGAGTTCCAAAACTCAAAAACTAGTTTTGTAAATTTTACGTGAAACTAAACTCATATATCCATCTACAAATTTTTTTCTAGAATTTTTGGTCAACCCAATTAGTACAGTTTATTAGTTAAAGTCTCCCCTATTTCAGGGTTCGACTACTCTGACCTTCATGAATTACGACTTAGATATCTCCTTGTACAGGGCTTCAATACTTATGCCGTTTGTTTCTAAGAAACTAGACTCGAAAAGGAATCTGTACATATAGGGCATGACTTCTAATTATCTCTGGTTACTTTATAGTTAATTTCCAAAGTCGGAAGAGGGGATCCAGAAATCGCTCTGGCCCTGTTTCACAAAAACTTAAGCATCTCATAAAATACGGCTCATATGATCATTTCGTTACTTTCATATTAAAATAGATTCATCAAGGTTCGATTACATTATTTATTCACTATTTAATTATATTCCTACTATTTTTAGTGATTTTTCAAATCCACACCACTGCTGCTGTCAGCATCTGTTTTTAAGGTAAACTTTACCTATTTCATGGTTTTCCATGAATCAACTAGAATTTGTCATACAAAGCACCAAAATGATCATGATTAACCATTCCAATGGCTAATCGTTACCAAACATTTCCATACCTCTCAATGAACAACATACAAAACGATTATAATGCTATGCTCAAAGTATATATAAGCCATTTTCACATGGCTATCAAATTTATACAAAACCAAAGGGTACATGACCAACAACAAAAAGGGTAGTCCTATACATGCCATTTTCAGAGTTCAACCAGAAGTGTACCAAAAGGGCTTTGATAGTGTGGACGACTTCGACTTCGACAATCCCGAGTCTGATAGCTGACGAACCAAAATCTATAAAACAGAGATTCAAAGAACGAAGTAAGCATTTAATACTTAGTAAGTTTTGAGCAATGAAATTAGGCACAACTGAAGTATAGCATTCATATAACTAAACGGATAATTTCATATACACATATTCTCAAAAATCAGTCCTACTTCACATTTCCAACCCTTATATTCACACATAAGGGATCAACTTAACCAAAGGCCGGAAGCTCATTAATTGACTGAGCGAATAATATTTAAAAGGAATCAACTACTCCAATGCATATACGAAACGTACCTCATCGTTGGGATTTTACGAGCGTATTAATTGAAATTATTACAGCAAGATCGCTCATTACCAAACCAAGTACCTTCGGAATTTAGCCGGATATAGCTACTTGCTCAAATGCCTTCGGGACTTAGCCCGATTATAGTAACTCGGACAAATGCCTTCGGGACTTAGCCCGGTTTTAGTAACTCGCACAAATGCCTTCGGGACTTAGCCCGGATATAGTAACTCGCACAAATGCCTTCGGGACTTAGCCCGGAATTAGTCACTAGCACAAATGCCTTCGGGACTTAGCCCGGTTATCATCCGAATATCCATGCACATATCAATAAATCATGACACATCTATATTTCATTTTCATAACTAGAATTCAAACACAAGTCATTTATCAAGCATTATCATTTTCGGCTCAATAGTTACATACAAAGAGCATGATTTTGATTTACTTAAAACATGATCTAATCGAATCATAATCTAAGATCCATTACTCAAAAACTTACCTCGGATGTTGTCGAACGATTTCGGCGGCTACTCGATCACTTTTTCCTTTCCCTTATCCAACTTTGGTCCTCTAAGCTCTTGAGCTAATTCAAACAAATTTAACTTATTAAAGTCTCATTATGCTAGCTTATGGCCGAATATGACAAGGAGTTTGATAGGTCATATGGCCACCTTTAGCTCAAATACAAAATGGTCATACACATTTTTAATCACATTGAGCAATTTAATACAATTAATCTAACATTTCCTCATGTGCACATTTATGACCGAATACACACATCATTAACCTAATATCAATTAACTAAGCACTTTAACAAATTCTCCTTGAGCCGATTATCTAAGTCAAGATAGATTCATCATTATGCTCGCCTATAACCAAATACATGCAACACCAATCTATCTCATGTGGCCGAATATGCATGTCTATGTTGAGGCCAATTATATGCTTAATACTTCCTACAAATATGGTTACTTGTATTGACTACATACCATTTTGTTTCAAGTTCAAAACTCGGCTAATACACATATATACACTAGTAATCAAATACTAACATTTGCACTTCACCTTACTACCATTTTTTATCCAAATAACATGAACAACAACCATATTTCTCTTCTACTTCCTACCATGGCCGAATGCATCAAGACACCATACCATTTCAATTTTGGTCATGGGTTAAACAAAGAACTTAATGTCTAACTCAAAAATGCTAAAAAGAAAATCCAAGAGTCATCAATCCACCATCACATGTATCATTACAAAGCTTCACATTTAGCATGCAAATGACATCAACACAAATCCACCTTAGCCGAAACTTAACTCATCTTCATGCCTCATCACCACAACATCAAACACCAACCAAGAAGACAACACCCATGGCCGAATATCATCTCCATCACATAGCACAGATTTAAACCATGGGCTAGGTAGAACTCAAGCTAACAACTAAAAACATGCATGAATCTCATGGAACAACATCAAACATACCTCCTCCTAAACACCAACAAACCGAACATGAAGCAAGAAAATCCTCTTCTTCTTCCTTCCTCAAGTCACGGCAATGGAAGAGTACCCTAGCTCATTTTTTTTCTCTTTCTCCTCCTACTAACCACTATTATTTTATTACCCATGCTCCTTATTTTATCATTCCTCCCATAAAACACTAACATAACATGTTTATGACATGTTTTACCCTTCACATTTTGTCCACCCTCATTGTCATGGCCGGCCACTACCAATTAAGTGGGGAAATTGACATGCAAGTCCACCCTTTTGATTACATGCACTAATAGATCCTTATAGATTAATCTATCACATTTCAAAAGTGTCACACATAAGTCCTATTAACTAAATTCACATGCAATTAACTAAATCAAAGCTTAAAACTTTCACACATTCATATTCACATATTTTAGACAATAATTATCATATTCAAATAATTTGGTGACTTGGTTTAGCGGTCCCGAAACCGCTTTCCGACTAGGGTCACTTTAGGGCTGTCACAGGAACGATCTTTTCTAAGCGATTTTTAACGAAAACGAGCAAAACGGCATAATCGATAAAAATACGTATTGTTCATAACTATGTGTTAGAGTGAGAATTTGATGTTGCCATAGAAGAGAAAAATGATCAGTAGGTCATTAAACATAAGAATAAGGGCTGAAATTAAATTTCCGAGCCTTGGGGTAAAATCATAATTTTGTAAAAGTTAGGGGCAAAAATGTAATTTTTGTATAATGTGATTTTTGGATTAAAATAAATAGTTTGAGTGTTAAATGAGCTAAATATGTTGTTATAGATCAAGAAAGGCGTGGAATCGACCTCGAACGAGGAAAGGAGAAAGTTTTGGAGTAAATTGCAAAATTCCCATATTTTGCACCGAGGTAAGTTTGTATATAAATAATACATTAATTTCATTTACATTTTTATATTTCAGCCTATTATATATATATTAGCTGATGTTGAAGTATAAATCGACTATTGAAAGAATGGAAATAAATAATAGAGAGAGAGATCCCGGTTGAACATTCAGAAAAATCGAATAAAATAGAGGGAGCGTAGCTAGGTCACATGTATGGTGCCGAGTGCACATCATGTGTACAAGAAGGCTACGAGATACTATATAGTAGCTAGGTCACATGTGTGATACGGGATGTATCCCATGTAGACAAGAGAGCTACGTGAGAGATAAATGTACCTAGGTCGCATGAGTGATTCCAAGTGAAGGACACTATGTAGACAAGAGAGCTACGAGATAAATCGGCTAGGTCACATGAGTGGTACTAAGTGTTCACCATGTGTACAAGAGAGCCAAATTAAATGAGATATGATGGTGGGGCTGTGTGCTGAAACTATCAAGTATCGAGGATTATTCCTAATTGTTCAACGGGATGGTTTTGTGGTGACATTGTAGTCATAGACCTACACTTGTGATGTATGAAATGTGATAAAAATGATTTGTAGTATATATATATGTAAGTTAAAATGAGGTTAGTATAAAGAATGTGTGAAAGAATGAAATTAGCATTAAAATTGTTTTGGACAGTAGCAGTAATGTGATTTTGAAAATTCACCAAAAATAGAAGGAATTTAATTAGAGGTTGAATGAGACTTTCAATTAAATCTTAATGAGTCTATTTTCATATAAAAGAAACAGAGCAAGCAAAGGAATTCTATATTTTGAGATATTTACAATTGTGTGAGACTTGCTTAGGATGACTATTAAATCCCCTGTTACAACTTTGAAAAATAATTAAAAATTGTACAAAACAAATTAAGAAATATAGTTTATATTCATAAATTCCTTACTGAATCTAGTTTTAAATGAAATATGTTTCATGGTTATTTGAATTGTGTACTAAGAGAAATTCAATTCGTAATGAACAGAGGTCAGATCAGTTGAGCTGTGTAACAGGGGAAACTTTAACTAATAAACTGTACTAATTGGCTGAACCAAAAATTCTAGAAAAAAATTAGTAAGAATTTTTATGAGTCTAAATTCAAGGAAATTTTACGGATTTTAATTTTGAGTTTCGTAACTCGAGTTATGATTTATTTAGTGATCATGATGCAGGAGGGACAACTTGATCAAATTGGAGTAAACAATAAAATTAAAAATATGATATAATTGAGTTATGTTGTAAACATATTAGATTTCTTATTTGTTATTTATATACTTACTTACTAAGCTATAAGCTTACTTTCTTTTATCTCCTTTGTCTTATAGTGTCGTCCAGCTAGCACAGGAGTCAGAGATCGTAGAAGATCCGCCCGCACTATCAATACTCTTGGTATTTGAACTCAACATTTTGAAATATGGCATGTATAGCAGACTTAGTTATTTTGTTACGTGTCATAATTGTCTAGGTTCAAATTACTACTTATAGTATCAAACTAATCATTTTTTACGAAGCCTTTGAAGTTGGTTTGTATTGTTAATGGCATATGTTATAATGATCAAATTGCACGCCATATTTTTGTTGGGTTTTGTTTAATAGTATATACTATAATTTGTTAATACCTCGTACCTTGTTCCAGCGACAGATACGGGTAAGGGGTGTTACATCATTCCATAAAATTGTAGACCATAAAAATATAATAAAAATAAAATTTTTCTACGTCAAATTTGTGGTCCCTAAACCACTGTTCTGACTAGACCCAAAATCAGGCTGTTACAACTCTCCCCCTATAGGGATTTTCGTCCCCGAAAATCTTACCAAAAAAGAGATTAGAGTAATGTTCTCGTAGTTTCCGCTACCTCATCGAAGAATCCTCTTCAAAGGTAATACTTCCAATAGCACTCTATCATCGATCTGGAATCCAATATCTTATTTTTCAAATCTGTATACTACTTATGTCAGTCTGAAGTTGCTTTCAACTTTCATTAATCACTTTCACTTTTTTCCTCAGAATCACAAATCAATTCCACCTCGTGTATCTCTTTCCAATCACCTTTGAACTCTGAAACACAGTGTCGAAGCATATCGTCAAAGAGTGAATTACTCTCTCAGGCTTACTGTCAATCTAAAGATGAATTATATTGCCAAGATGCAACTGTGTACTCAGATTATATTCCCGATCATGAAGACATCTTCTTTAAAAAATTGCATATTTATTACTCCCTGAAAGAACAAATGAGCTACTACTGAGTCTCGTAAAACGTTTTCTGCATAAGCTCTAGATAATTCATTGCGCAAATTCTATCTCAGAGTAATAATAACAGAAATCAAAATCAAAAGTAGTCTCACACTGTACTCGTTTAGTTTACCACTCACTGTCACATTTCTGAGGTTCTCAAACTTGCAAAGAAAACATCACTTTAGCTTTTTAAATTAGCTAAATCCAAACTTCCATCAAATAAGATTAATCATGTAACCAACACTCACAAAATGAACAAAGGATTTTCATTCAAGCATCTGCAACTATATCTACTTCCCCAAATGTTGATCGTTAACTATTCACAGTCTTTCAATAGTTCAAACCATTAACATTGTCTTAATTTCAGATTTTTCTGTACATTAGATATTTTATACTCTTGGAATCAAGAAACATATGATGTTTTTCGTCAGACAAACAACGATGTCATCAATTTCTCAACACAGACATACTAGCAGCTGATTTTAAATCACCCATCGGACAATTCTTTTAATGAGATTTTAATCATCAGAAAGCATAAACTATCACTTCAAATTCTTGTATTAAAACACATTCCAATCTGTTCGATAATGCATTATTGAAAAATCATGAATTCTTTACTCAATTCAAATAGAACTCAGAACTAGTGCTTCGGTTAATAACACCATCAACTGTTTTCAACTTTGTTAACATGCAACAGACCATTCAAACTTTCACAAATGAGATAGCTCATCAATCAGAACAGCTTTAACTCATAACAACATCATTTAATTAGAACAAATCTAATAGGTATATCTCTGTATCGTACTTTCTAGAATATGAATTCTTCCTTCAAACTGTTCGTCTATTCACCCATGAATGTACAAGATTTTATTTCCTTACCTGGGGATAAACTTAAATGCATATAACTCAAGTTACCTTTCAACTGACCAACTTGCTCAGATAAAATCAAATGAGTCATTCTCAACTATCAAATACTAACTTATTAAAATACTCCTTTCTTCATGTTGCTAAACAACTCAAACATACAATCTTTTATAATTCCCTTAACATGCTAATCAAAGATGTTTACAACTGCATTAGCTCAAGAAAGAAAAATATCCTGATTGAACTCATTAACCTTAATCAAACTTACCTGAGAAAAGAAAACCATCATACAATTTGAGCTTGAACTTCCACTATCTATACCTTTGCCGATGTCAATTCCTTTCACAAAAATTAGAGAAATCATGATACCAGAATCACCACCTTTCTATGATCAAACCAAAAATACATTCATAATAGACGTAGTTATCACAAGCCAAAAAACACAATTTAAAGATGAGCCATGATTGATATATTACAAAATAAGGATGATAAGAAAATTGAGATAAGAAATCCAAGATGCAAATATCATATTGGAAGTCTGAAAACATAACTCATAAGAAATAATAAAGATCTTAATGATTCTAGGAGAAAACCAAAAGAAAAACAATGCTTACATGCTCTAGAATCAATTGTAACAGAGATAATATATTTTCCAAATATATAAAAAAACAACAACCAGTAGAAACAAAAGAATAACCTCACTTAAATTTTCATCATCAACTTTTATCCCAAACATAATAGAATAGAACCCCAAAGAGAGAGATAAGATATGCTGATCATCAACCAACTAGACCAACAATTCTTTCATCTAACATTATAATCAGCTAACATTCTCATACGATAAGAATTTCATTAGAAAATGGACAATCACATATATCTCTTAGGATAAATGACTATATATAAAATACCCAAGAGAGATCATCATAATATATTCGATTACAACTGTTACACTCAGACATCTTTGCAATTCAAATATCATTTCTCTTACTAATCCTGTCATCAATAATCTCGTATTATTCCATTCACTAACGAAAATCAATCCAGAAGAAATTTTAGCAATACATACTTTAGACATCATACCTGAATGAGTCGATTAGCCGAGATTAACTTTTTCCTTAACCGTGACTTTGTGAAATCTGAATGATCTTTAAAATAATTTAACATCTTTTCCAAAACTGTATTCACTTCCCAAACTATTCTCAAATCTAACCACATTATTAGTTATTTCACTACTGAACTCTTTAGTCTCTCACTTGTGATCTCATTCAACATAAATCTCATGAAATTTCATTATAAAATACCACATTGGTAAGGGGGTGAGGTCGTAAAGCCTCTAACTCGACTCTCATATATACACATGTGACTTAACATTCATCATCAACATAATATCATCACGATCATATAATTTACTTCAAGGAAATCAACATACATATTTAAGCTACACGAACTTTTCGATTATCTTACTCAAACAATTGGACACATATATATACATTCCATAAATTTTGAGTAAGTTTACTTATCGCATTCACTTAATCAAACAAGTTAGGCATATAGCATCATATGAAGGCCAAACAAATACGGATGAGTTTATCATAATATAAACTGTCATTTCGTTTCATAAAATCACCATAATCCATTTAAACACAATGTTTAACCTGAAAAATGTCATTTTACCCATATTTCTCAACTTATGGTTATTTCATTTTGTACATCATCACATACATATCATGAAATCTTATTCATACCTTTCCAAGTTTCGACTCATCACAAACATATTTTCAAATATCTTACTATCACTTTTAGCATTTTCAGAAATAGCTCGGTTGGAAAGCATCTCTGTCTCAATAAAACAATTTCATCAGAGTCGGGAGATATCACACTATCAAAGGTTATATATGGCATGTATAGCTAGACTCTCACACATCCAAGGTTAGTCTGAGAATCGACTAAATCGTAGTTCTGATACCACTAAATGTAACACCCCTTACCTGTGTTCGACATTGGAACAAGGTACGAGATATTACCAGACTTAAACACAAGCAAACACACATTTTGAGTTGTAAATTTGGCACCAAATTAAAACTTTTTGCCAGTAAATCATATCATCCCAAAAGTGAGCCTACGAGGCCCAAAACATGCTTTGAAAATGGTTCAGAACTTAACCGAGAACTTTAGAAAATTTTACGACCTTAGAGAATTTTTGCTAAAACAAGGGTTACACGGCCCTGTGGGCAAGCCGTGTGTTCACGCACGCCCGTGTCCCTAACCATTGTAACTCTCTGTTTGTCACCCAAGAACAAATTGAAGTCACATGGCCAAGACACATGCCCGTGTCCCTAGGCCGTATCCTTCATAGGGCTGAGACACACAGCCGTGTCTCATGCCCGTGCGCTCGATACAGAACACTCTATTTTGTAAAAATTTAGGTGCAGCTGACACACGATCAGATCTCACGTCCATGGGGCTGACCCTGTGTCACACATGGCCTAGACACACGTATGTGTGTCTACCTGTATGGAAAAAAACAAGGCTATTTACCAAGCCATTTTGCCACCCTCACTTGCACACATCTACACAACATCACATGGCACAAATTCAAGCATGTAAGATCAACCTAACCATTCAAAATTATGAACATCACATACCAATACCATATCAACATTTACCATACACACAACACTTATCATGCCATAAATCATTCATCTCGATTTCACCTGCATTAGGCTTCATTCAATTACTATCTAGTTACCAAATTATACTCAAATTCCTCATCCCATTAATAGGTCACAATTCCAAACATTACACAATCATGCCATAAATCACATTTCCAAATATTTCACATTCACTAAGCATACCATGATCATATCACTATAGAAATTGACACATATATGAATATACTTAGGCTTACAACCATGTTGCCAATATAAGCTAACTTACATGGCCAAATAGCAAAACAAGCCTTTGACAATTACAAGCCATTACATTGGCTAAAATCATATGACGCATGTAAAAAAAAGACCAAGTCTTTATACATGCCATAACTCAAAATACTTGAATTTATTAATACCCAAAATGATAGCTTGATAGTGTGATAGGATCTCCCGCACTCTTCAACCCGAGCTAGCTTGACGGTTCTATAAAACATGGGAAAGGGAGAGGGGTAAGCTATATAGCTTAGTAAGTCTGTGTGAACATAATAAGCAACTCTTACCAATCATTTACCAAGTCCAATAATATAAACATAAGATAATATAAATTGCATTAAAACCCACAGTTATAACTTATTCAATCTTTTCTGTTCTATCAATTTGCAAGCATAATTTAACATGTCTTGACATTAGCTTAATAACCAAAATCTCTCCATTATAATCGTTACCATAATCAACCAATCATTTCATTTAATAGCCCGATTTTGGGTCTAGTTGGAACAGTGGTTTCGGGACCACAAATTTGACGTAGAAAAATTTTATTTTTATTATATTTTTATGGTCTACAATTTTATGGAATGATTTCATGAAAATTTCGTT
Source organism: Gossypium hirsutum (assembly GCF_007990345.1). Taxonomy (NCBI): domain Eukaryota; kingdom Viridiplantae; phylum Streptophyta; class Magnoliopsida; order Malvales; family Malvaceae; genus Gossypium; species Gossypium hirsutum. The sequence continues at coordinate 32,021,186 of NC_053433.1, read as the reverse complement.
CAAAAATTTTGCATGAAAATTTCGTTCAAAAATTTTGACGTTTGGGCACTCAATTTGGTCAAAAGGACTAAATTGTAAAAAGTGTAAAACTTGAGTTCTATAAGCTATAGGTGTCTAATTGTTATGAAATTTTAAATTGGAGGTCCTTAAATGGTAGTTAGACCATTGGTTAAGTTTATGGACAAAAATGGACTGGTTAGGTATGTTTTTAAAGTTTTTAATTAAGGGTATTTTGGTAATTTGGTAATTAAAATGAATTAAAAAGCAAATTAAAAGCCAAATTTTATCCATCTTCTACCCATGGCCAAATTTCAAAATAAGAAACCATGGCTAGGTTTTTCAAGCTTCCCGTTTTTAATAATTTTTATGTTTTTGAAATCCTTGTAACAAGATCTATCTATTTCTACCACTAATTTAAGACATAATCAAAGTCTAAAATTTTACACATGATGGATATTTGTGTATTTTGATGTTTAATGGTAGAAAATGCATGTTGGTTGTTAGAGAAACAACTTTTGCTAAGTGATTTTCGGTAAAATGCCAAAAAGGACTTATTTGTAAAAGTTATAAAATAAGTAGTGAAAGTGTGAATTAATGAAAAACGTGGGCTGGTATGAGTACAATAAAGATTCGGCTAGGCTTGGGTAATGAAGAAATTTGATGAAAATCATTTTATGAGCCAAGGGACTAAAATGTAAAAATGTAAAACTTTAGAGGCAAAAATGTAATTTTTTCCACAATGTGATTTTGGGCTAATTTGAATAGTTTAATGATTAAATAATTTGAATGTGATAATATAGATCAAGAAAAACGAGGTTCGGACCTAAAATAGAGGAAAAATAAGTATTTGATGGTTAGGTCATTTTTTCCATTTTTATGTCGATGTAAGTTTGTATGCAAATAATGCATTGTTTTTATTTATATTTTAAATGCTTTATTAATATATGAATTATGATTGACCATTGAGCGTGTTCAAAAAAGTTCGACAAGCGTGAAATCTCGGTTAAACCTTAAGAATAGATAGGATACAAATGTCATGACATTAGGGTTACTGAGATTACGTGTAAGACCATATATGGGTTATGCCATCGGTATGAGAATTCATATAAGACCATATTTGAGATATGGCATCGATATGAGATTTCGTGTAAGACCATAGCTAGGCTATTGGCATCAATACGAGATTACATGTAAGACCATATCTGGGATATGGCATTGGTACAGTACTGTGTGTACGGGACTCTCGAGTATCCTTAGTATTCCAAGTGGTTCAACGGGTAATTCAACGGGTACATCAAAGAAGAGAAAAAGTATGTAAGTATTATGAATTGGTACAGGTATGTACGTATAGTCTATATGCATTGACTTCATGAAATTGTGAGTTCATGATTTCCACGAGAATGATTTTGTGAAAACCTTATGATTATTGGTCTATACTTGTGATGTATGAAATTCGTGGTAAATTTGGTTGAGGATTATGTCATTAGCCTTTCGGGCCAAATTTATTTATGATATAATATGTTTTGTTTGTATGAATTGTGATTTATCGGACACGAGAAAAAGGAAAGATTGGAAAATTGCCTAATAAAATATTTACAGAAGTATGGGAAGATATGGGCTTCAAATAATTGAAAAATGTTAAAATATATGCTTGAAATGTGAATACTCATGATTTAATGTACATGTTTACTATGAGGTTTGAAATGACTTGTTAATTGCTATGATATGTTACGAACGAGAGGTTACGATTGTTAGGCTAATACCAAGATATGTTAAGTTATGCTTATAAGTTAATAGAGTAAACATCGTGATTGAATAAAATTATAGCTATGAGATTTATAGCAAATGGTATTATTTTGTGTTTAAATTGTTAAATTTGATAAATGCTTAAAAAGAGTTGCTTATTATTTTCATGCGGACTTACTAAGCTATATAGCTTACCCCCTACTTTTCCCATGTTTTATAGTGCCGTGAAGCTAGCTTGGGTTGGAGATCACCAGAGATCCTATCACACTATCAAGCTATCATTTTGGGTATTAATGAATTCAAGTATTTTGAGTTTATGGCATGGGGACTTGGTCTTTTGGTCATATGTGTCATTATGACTTTGGCCAATGTATTGGCTTGTAAGGGTCAAAAGCTTGTTTCGATATTGGGCCATGTAAATGGGGTTATGTGGCTGACATGGTTGTAAGCCTAAGTATATTCATATATATGTTAATGCCTTTGGTGATATGATCATGGTATGCTTGGTGAATATGAATTGTTTGGAAATGTGACTTATGGCATGAATGTGAATGTTTGGTAATATGGTCTATTGAAGAGATGATAAATGTTGTGTGTATGATAGATGTTAATATGGTACTGGTATATGATGGTCATAATTGTGAATGGTTCATGGTTCATTTTGTATATGGCCTTGAAAGTTGGCTAATGTTGGTTATGAGTATATTTGTATTAATTTCATTTGTGAATGTGGAAAGGTTGATGTTTTAAACATGTGTGAAAATGGTATAAGAATGACATGTTATTGTCTTGGTTGTGATTATTTGGTTGCTCTTCATGCTTGAGCTTGTGCCATGTGATGTTGTGTAGATGTGTGCAAGTGAGGGTGGCAAAATGGCTTGGTAAATAGCCTTGTTTTTTTCCACAAGGGTAGACACACGGGCATGTGTCTAAGCCGTGTGTGACACACAGTCAGCCCTATGAGCTTGAGATCTGGCCGTGTGTCCCCTACACCTAAATTGTTGCAAAACAAAAGGCTTAGTATCGAGCACACGGACAGAGACACGAGCATGTGTCTCAGCCATGTAAAGGACACGGCCTCAGGACACAGGCTTGTGTTGTAACAACCCGTTTTTAGGGTTAATCAGAACAGTGGTTTCGGGGCCACTAAATCCGACGAGTAGGTTTGTAAATATTATATTTAATATTTATGAGTTAATTATGAGTTTAAAAAAGGTTCTTGATATTGTGATTTTTGTTTTATAAGTGATTTATTAAGCTCAAGTGGTATGACCCTAAGGTCAAGTGGGTTTAGAAAATGAGGTATCGAGACCTCATTTCTATAAACCGAGTTGTAAATATTTTTATAAATATTTACGGAGTGGCAATAAGATGATATTAAAGTTTCGTTGAAAAATTTTATTGTTTTGATAGTTAATTAAGCAAAAAGGACTAAATCGCGCAAAGCGTAAAAGTTGTGTTCTATAAGTTAAAGATATTAAATAGCTATGGAATTAAATAGTGGGAGTCCTTAAGTGGTAATTATTCCATAATTGTTGGTAGTGGAATTCCATGGCTTGGTATAATGGAAATTATTAATGTATATTAAGGTTAAATATGGTATTTGGTAATTATAATAAAATAAAATAAAACAAAAGCCAAATTACATGCTATCATCTTCATCAATAGCCGAATGTGAGAAAGAAAATAATGTTCTCAAAGCTTTGAAGGTTCGGCCATGGTTGATCATGCATGTAAGTCCATGTCGTCTCGGTTTTTAATAATTTTTACGTTTTTGAGATCGTTGCTTCGTAATCTAGCTGGCCCGTACCTTTAATTTTAAAATTGTTAAAGTATTTGGATGATGCCATTATTGAATGTTTGAGTATCTTGTTGTTTGATGATGAGTAATAAATCTTTGATGTTTGATTTTTATGTTTGATTAAGTGATTTTTGATAAAAATGTGTATTAAGGACTAAATTTAGAAATTTGTAAATTGAGGGGTCAAAACATGAAATAAATAAAAGAAATGGGTTGCTAGAGACCTGAGGTAAATTCGGCCTAACATGGGTTTGATGAAATTTTGAGTAATTTGTGTTATTTTGAAATAGGGATGAAATTGTAAAAATGTGAAATGTTAGGGGATAAAATACAAAATGCCCAAATTATGTGTCTTTAGATTAAATTTAATGAAATGTTGAATAAGTGAGTTAATTTTGATATTAGTTAGATTGGCAAAAGTAGAATTCGGATTTGGATCGGGGGGAAAATCAAAATGGTCGATTAGTCGTCTCGTTCCGATTATCGTCTTCCGAGGTAAGTCCTTAAGTAATTATATTTGATTTGCTGCGCGCTTAAGATTATATAATAAGATAACTAATTATTTGACGTTTACAAGTTCGAATTGCAATAAGTATATTGAATTCCGGCTATAAAGCCGAATATGAAATGGATGATTTATGTATATAATGTGGCCGAATGACTATTAAGTGATGATGTGAAAGTGTGTAATATGTGTATACAATTTTATTGTACTTGTTTGTATAAAGTCGAATGTGAATTGAATGGTATATATGTGGTGACAGAATAGCTATTATGAAACAAAGTCAAAGAATGGGATATTTGTATAATAGATGAATTGTGACTATTGTTCCTACTTGATCGAGGTTGTGTGTGAAATAATTTGTGAATATGGCAATAGTCGAATGGTTATTAAAAGTGAAACTAGGATAATGAGAAGATTATGTGTTCCTTGTGTATGATTATTGAACCGAAAGTTAAAAGGTAGGTGTACATTTTGTGCTTATATTCGAATGAAGCAATTAAATTGCTAATGTGAAATGTTATGTGAAATGTGTTAACATGTGAATAAATATGCAAGACACTGAAAATGTATCCGGCCTAAAGTCCCGCAGGCTTCGTGCTGGAAATGTATCCGGGCTAAAGTTCCACAGGCTTCGTGCTGGAAATATATGGAAATGTATCCGGACTAAAATCCTGCAGGCTTCGTGCTGGAAATGTATCCGGGCCAAAGTCCCGCAGGCTTCGTGCTGGAAATGTATCCGGGCCAAAGTCCCGCAGGCTTCGTGCTGGAAATGTATCTGGGTTAAAGTCCCGCAGGCTTTGTGCTGATAATATAATTTCGGGTTTTATACCTAGTGGGCCAAGTGCCGATGAATTTGATAAAAGTATACAATTACAAGATCCTACACTATGTTGACAAATTGAAAGTGCATTACATATTAAGTTGGCCAGGTATGTATCATGTACTCGTATGCGATTTTGATTTGAATTAAATTATAGATATATAAAGTGATGCATCTGTGAATAAGTGTTATGACTATAAATGTGATTGTGATATATTCGGTAAATATGTGAAGTTATGTGAAGTGATTCTATGTTTATATTCAAATATAAACACTTGGTCCTTGTGGAAAGGTTTGTGGAAGTATATGATTTTATTTTTAGGTGATTACGATCTTGGAAAATTAAATGTGAATATGATATTGTATTTCATTCGTTTCAATTGAACTAAAGCTGATAGTGAAGCATTTTAATGCCTATGTTATATGAGTTCGATCTTGAATGACATGATATACATGTTTAGATAATTTGAATGCAAGGAATGTGTGAAAGAGCAAATTTGTAATAAATCTGCTTGGGACAGCAACGTAGCGTGATTTTGGAAAATCACCATAAATTTTGGAAATTGAATTAGAAGCTAAATAAATTATGAAATTAAAGCTTAATGAGTCTAGTTTCTTAAAAAAGAAACCATGTAAGCAAAAGAATTTTAGATAATGAGATATTTGAAGTGGAGTGAGACAGAGTCAAAATGACTTTGAAATCCCCTGTTCTGTCTTTAGAAAATCATTGTAAATTGTACAATGATGATTATAAGATAAAATTTATATTCTTAGACTCCTTAATGAGTCTAGTTTCAAATGAAGTAAACGATAACATATTTCGAATTCTGTATAATGAGAAAATTGATTTATAGTGAAGAGTGGTCAGAATAGTCAAACAGTGAAACAGGGGAAACTTCAATAAAAATCTGGTATTGATTGGTCAAACCAAAAATTCTGAAAATTTTATGGATGGAATATGTATAAGTCTATTTTCAGGAAAAATTAATGGCACTTTATTTGGAGTTTCTTATCTCCAGTTATAAATAATTTAGTGACTGTTGCTCAGGAAAACAACTTGTAGTGAATTTGTGATTTTGTTGCAAACATGGTTAAAACTAGTTAATGAGATACTTTTCGAGTTCTTATGATCTTATTTGTGATTTCAATATTTGGTTTTAATTGAGTTCAGATTCAAGTGAGGTGAATTTGCTAAATATGCATTATGTTCATGGATACTTGGCCGAAATGACAATTACCTAGGAATGATTTCTTGAAAATTTGAAATAATCGAGCTATAAGTAAATTAATTGTTTGCATTGCTTAAAACTTACTAAGCATTGAAGCTTACTCCGTGTTCTCTTTTCCATTCCTTATAGGTTTATCCTTTAGTTCGAGTTGGAAGAGCCGGAGATATCATCACACTATCGAGTCATTATGTGAGTTGAGAAGATGGTATATCATCATGATTTAAGGCATGTATAGGATAGACTATAGGTAGAATGATATTTTGTCTTTGTATACATTATAGCCATGCGAAGATGGCTCGCTTATTTTGTTTAGAGAAGCCTTATAATTGAACTAATGTGTTGAAATGTTTTAGTTATAACTTGATAGTAGTTAATTTGTTATTAGATATTCGGTTATGTTTTGATAGTTAGTCATTTTGGAAATTTATAAGAGCTCTTATGAAAAATCAATGAGACATGTTACATTGTTGATAATTTATGTCTGGTAAATATCTTTGACCTTATAGAAGTTTTGTTCAGTCAAGTAATACCTCATAACCTTATTCCGGCAACGGATACGGGTTAGGAGTGTTACATTTAGTGGTATCAGAGCTATGGTTTAGTCGATTCTCGGACTAACCTAGCGTATGTGAGTCTAGCTATACATGACATATTACTACTCGTGATAGTGTGACATCTCCCGGCTCTAACGAAATTGTTTTGTAAGACAGATATGCTTTCCAACCGAGCTAATTCTGATAGTACAGAATGTTATACTCAGACGTTTGAGTGAAAATGTGTTGGTGATGAGTTGAAACTCATAAAAGGTATGAATCAGAATGCATGATATTCTGCTATTGATAAATGTTATAATTATATGAGTATATGAGTTGTGATGTTGGGTAAATGATGGTTGCGTGAATATTTTGACTTAGAATTTATGATTTGATTTAGCGTATGAGCTATGTGTTAAGTACCAAGTGATCATAAGTAAATGATTGCTAGATGTTTGAGAATGCGGAATTAGTAATGAACTATTCGTTCATAATAGTATGTGTGATGTGCATGCTTACGTAAGTGTTAAAATTGTTGGCTTTACAACCCTCACCCCTCATCGGTAAAGCATTGTAATGAGATCCGTGCTATATGGATTAAATACGCTTACGAGTGTGAAAATTACAGAGTTTCGTGGTTGAAAGATTAGTATTGTGATCATATAAGAGAATGAGTCCGCAAGTGAAGACAGTAACAGAAAAGATATTGGATCATGTTGAAGACCATTTGTTATATGCCAATTCACTGTTAAAGAAGAAGTTGAATTCGATGAGATGAAAGTATTCAGGTATGATGTCTAAAGAACGTATTAACTGGAAGTTTTTCTAAATTGATTTCTGTTAGTAATGGGATATTGTGAAATCAGTGATGATAGAATTAGACAGTAGGATAATGTTTGAATTGAAATGATAGCTGAGTGCAGTGGTTATAGTCGGGTAGTTACTACGTTTTCTTCTGGGCAAATGATTATAGTCTTCGAGGTTCTGAGCGAGAATCTTTATGTGTTTTACGATCGACAATCATGTGATTAATCTTATCAAATGATGAGTAGTTATTGGCTGAGCTAAAGACTAAATTGATGTTTAATCAGCAAATTTGTGAGGCTAAGAGGTCTGTCAGTGAATTACAAGTTAAAAAGGGTACAACGTAAATTGATTTCTGATTTAGAATTTCAGATTGGAACTGACAATCATTCCTTGTGTCGAGATAGAGTTCGTGTATTGAGAAATCCAGAGATTTTACAACAATTGTGACATCTAGCACAGTGGTGATTATCTTTCCGTACGGGGAGTACTAAAAGAGTACCAGTTTTTATTGTTCAAATGGAGACACGAGGATTATATCGTGTTACTAAAATAAACTACTGTGAGCTTTGGGTATGGAGTTACTTTGTCATACTGTGTTCTAGAACTTGAAAGCAACCGAGAAAGACATTTATTATTGGTTAAGTTTCCGTATAATAATAATGGTTATGAAATGAATGTTAAGATAGCATTGTATGAGAGAGGTATGGTTGCAATTACTGAACTTTGTTGTATTGAATTGAATTTTGATAAAAAGAATTTCGGGGTTGATGTGATTGGAAAGAGTGAGGGGAAATAAAAGTAATTCGTGGCTGTCTAAAAGCAGTTTCAGATTGGCAAAAAATATATGTGGGATTGATGTGCAAAAGCATTGAATTTTCGATTAGAAAATTGAGTATTTGTGAAAGTATTATAGTGGGAGTAGAATTTTTCGATTTAGCTATAAAGAGAAGTTGAGTTCGCAATTCATCGGATTGAATGAGATTATTAGTAGAACTTGGGAAGACCCATAATGTGTTTCTTATATATATGATGTGACGATACAAATAAGATCCTTTATCTATAGTATCTCTTACAGAAGTAGAAACTCAGCTTGTTATGATGTATAGCAAAGAGCAGATCATAATCTTAGCTCATGAGATTGAAAAGTTGAGAAATCTGAGGCTAGGTGAGAAATTGATGAGCCTTGTGAAAGTAAATCTAATTTATTTCCTGGTAAGATTTTCGAGGACGAAAATCCCTAAGGGGGGAGAGTTGTAACAACCCGTTTTTAGGGTTAATCAGAACAGTGGTTTCGGGGCCACTAAATCCGATGAGTAGGTTTGTAAATATTATATTTAATATTTATGAGTTAATTGTGAGTTTAAAAAGGTTTTTGATATTGTGATTTTTGTTTTATAAGCGATTTATTAAGCTCAAGTGGTATGACCCTAAGGTCAAGTGGGTTTAGAAAATGAGGTATCGAGACCTCATTTCTATAAACCGAGTCGTAAATATTTTTATAAATATTTACGGAGTGGCAATAAGATGATATTAAAGTTTCGTTGAAAAATTTTATTGTTTTGATAGTTAATTAAGCAAAAAGGACTAAATCGCGCAAAGCGTAAAAGTTGTGTTCTATAAGTTAAAGATATTAAATAGCTATGGAATTAAATAGTGGGAGTCCTTAAGTGGTAATTATTCCATAATTGTTGGTAGTGGAATTCCATGGCTTGGTATAATGGAAATTATTAATGTATATTAAGGTTAAATATGGTATTTGGTAATTATAATAAAATAAAATAAAACAAAAGCCAAATTACATGCTATCATCTTCATCAATAGCCGAATGTGAGAAAGAAAATAATGTTTTCAAAGCTTTGAAGGTTCGGCCATGGTTGTTCATGCATGTAAGTCCATGTCGTCTCGGTTTTTAATAATTTTTACGTTTTTGAGATCGTTGCTTCGTAATCTAGCTGGCCCGTACCTCTAATTTTAAAATTGTTAAAGTATTTGGATGATGCCATTATTGAATGTTTGAGTATCTTGTTGTTTGATGATGAGTAATAAATCTTTGATGTTTCATTTTCATGTTTGATTAAGTGATTTTTGATAAAAATGTGTATTAAGGACTAAATTTAGAAATTTGTAAATTGAGGGGTCAAAATGTGAAATAAATAAAAGAAATGGGTTGCTAGAGACCTAAGGTAAATTCGGCCTAACATGGGTTTGATGAAATTTTGAGTAATTTGTGTTATTTTGAAATAGGGATTAAATTGTAAAAATGTGAAATGTTAGGGGATAAAATGCAAAATGCCCAAATTATGTGTCTTTAGATAAAATTTAATGAAATATTGAATAAGTGAATTAATTTTGATATTAATTAGATTGGCAAAAGTAGAATTCGGATTTGGATCGGGGGGAAAATCAAAATGGTCGATTAGTCATCTCGTTCCGATTATCGTCTTCCGAGGTAAGTCCTTAAGTAATTATATTTGATTTGCTGCGCGCTTAAGATTATATAATATGATAAGTAATTATTTGACGTTTACAAGTTCGAATTGCAATAAGTATATTGAATTCCGGCTATAAAGCCGAATATGAAATGGATGATTTATGTATATAATGTGGCCGAATGACTATTAAGTGATGATGTGAAAGTGTGTAATATGTGTATACAATTTTATTGTACTTGTTTGTATAAAGTCGAATGTGAATTGAATGGTATATATGTGGTGACAGAATAGCTATTATGAAACAAAGTCAAAGAATGGGATATTTGTATAATAGATGAATTGTGACTATTGTTCCTACTTGATCGAGGTTGTGTGTGAAATAATTTGTGAATATGGCATATAGTCGAATGGTTATTAAAAGTGAAACTAGGATAATGAAAAGATTATGTGTTCCTTGTGTATGATTATTGAACCGAAAGGTAAAAGGTAGGTGTACATTTTGTGCTTATATTCGAATGAAGCAATTAAATTGCTAATGTGAAATGTTATGTGAAATGTGTTAACATGTGAATAAATATGCAAGACACTGAAAATGTATCCAGGCTAAAGTCCCGCAGGCTTCGTGCTGGAAATGTATCCGGGCTAAAGTCCCACAGGCTTCGTGCTGGAAATATATGGAAATGTATCCGGACTAAAATCCTGCAGGCTTCGTGCTGGAAATGTATCCAGGCCAAAGTCCCGCAAGCTTCGTGCTGGAAATGTATCCGGGCCAAAGTCCCACAGGCTTCGTGCTGGAAATGTATCCGGGTTAAAGTCCCGCATGCTTTGTGCTGATAATATAATTTCGGGTTTTATACCTAGTGGCCAAGTGCCGATGAATTTGATAAAAGTATACAATTACAAGATCCTACACTATGTTGACAAATTGAAAGTGCATTACATATTAAGTTGGCCAGGTATGTATCATGTACTCGTATGCGATTTTGATTTGAATTAAATTATAGATATATAAAGTGATGCATCTGTGAATAAGTGTTATGACTATAAATGTGATTGTGATATATTCGGTAAATATGTGAAGTTATGTGAAGTGGTTCTATGTTTATATTCAAATATAAACACTTGGTCCTTGTGGAAAGGTTTGTGGAAGTATATGATTTTATTTTTAGGTGATTACGATCTTGGAAAATTAAATGTGAATATGATATTGTATTTCATTCGTTTCAATTGAACTAAAGCTGATAGTGAAGCATTTTAATGCCTATGTTATATGAGTTCGATCTTGAATGACATGATATACATGTTTAGATAATTTGAATGCAAGGAATGTGTGAAAGAGCAAATTTGTAATAAATCTGTTTGGGACAGCAACGTAGCGTGATTTTGGAAAATCACCATAAATTTTGGAAATTGAATTAGAAGCTGAATAAATTATGAAATTAAAGCTTAATGAGTCTAGTTTCTTATAAAAGAAACCATGTAAGTAAAAGAATTTTAGATAATGAGATATTTGAAGTGGAGTGAGACAGAGTCAAAATGACTTTGAAATCCCCTGTTCTGTCTTTAGAAAATCATTGTAAATTTTACAATGATGATTATAAGATAAAATTTATATTCTTAGACTCCTTAATGAGTCTAGTTTCAAATGAAGTGAACAATAACATATTTCGAATTCTGTATAATGAGAAAATTGATTTGTAGTGAAGAGTGGTCAGAATAGTCAAACAGTGAAACAGGGGAAACTTCAATAAAAATCTGGTATTGATTGGTCAAACCAAAAATTCTGAAAATTTTATGGATGGAAGATATATAAGTCTATTTTCAGGAAAAATTAATGGCACTTTATTTGGAGTTTCTTATCTCCAGTTAGAAATAATTTAGTGACTGTTGTTCAGGAAAACAGCTTGTAGTGAATTTGTGATTTTGTTGCAAACATGGTTAAAACTAGTTAATGAGATACTTTTCGAGTTCTTATGATCTTATTTGTGATTTCAATATTTGGTTTTAATTGAGTTCAGATTCAAGTGAGGTGAATTTGCTAAATATGCATTATGTTCATGGATACTTGGCCGAAATGGCAATTACCTAGGAATGATTTCTTGAAAATTTGAAATAATCGAGCTATAAGTAAATTAATTGTTTGCATTGCTTAAAACTTACTAAGCATTGAAGCTTACTCCGTGTTCTCTTTTCCATTCCTTATAGGTTTATCCTTTAGTTTGAGTTGGAAGAGCCAGAGATATCATCACACTATTGAGTCATTATGTGAGTTGAGAAGATGGTATATCATCATGATTTAAGGCATGTATAGGATAGACTATAGGTAGAATGATATTTTGTCTTTGTATACATTATAGCCATGCGAAGATGGCTCGCTTATTTTGTTTAGAGAAGCCTTATAATTGAACTAATGTGTTGAAATGTTTTAGTTATAACTTGATAGTAGTTAATTTGTTATTAGATATTCGGTTATGTTTTGATAGTTAGTCATTTTGGAAATTTATAAGAGCTCTTATGAGAAATCAATGAGACAGGTTGCATTGTTGATAATTTACGTCACATTGAAGTCTGACGTGTCACATTGAAGTGCTTTTCAAAAACCATGTTCTCATTGAAAGCCCTTCTTTCTATTTAAAACCTCTAGCCATTTTAAAACTTTGTGAAAACCTCAGTTTTCATTGGTTTATTAGAAGTTATTCTCTTGTAAAACATTATTACCTTTAAAACTTTATTTGCTGCGGAAGCTTAATTTAAAGTTTTGCGGAAACGTGATATTTTGAAAAATAGTTATTGTTTTAGAAATGAAAATCGTGTTCTACTCCAGCAGTTATAAAACAATATACAAAATTCCAAATTTAGAACCAGAAATTAAAAGGCCTTGTTACAACCCAGATCAAATATAAATACTTGTAAATAGATAACTTAAAAGAAAATCAGAAACAATAGTAGTTGTGTGGCCACCTCCGAGTCCTTCACAGCACTGATCCTCCTAATGCTAGGGATTGTCTGCACAGTTAATAAACCGGGTGAGTTTATGAAAACTCAGCGTGTAATCCCCTCCTAAACTAAAACAGTTAGTGAACAGACAAAATTCAGAATCAGTCTCGGCCGGAGCCCATTACAGTATCAGAACAATGTGTGTGGGCCAATGCCCAATACAATTTCACTTGGGTCTCAGCCCTTATCAGAATTAATTGGGCCTAGCCCATTCTCAAAATTAGTAATAGTTGGGCCTAGCCCATTAACAGAATCAGGTGGGCCTAAGCCCAGTACAGAATCAGTATCAGATGCAGATATGCAGACAGATTTCCAGCCCAGTCCAACCAACACACCACCCGTACCAACCAACTCACCATGTGGGGATAAAATTGACCCACCTAGCCAACACACCAAGCTTAGCACTGGTTTCGGTACCAAGCCAACAGGATGGCTCAACGCCGTAGATAGGAAAGCTAAAGGCCATAAATATCGTAGCAACGCTACCAGTTAACAGAACGGCTGTAAGCCATAAGTATTACAAAAAGGCTAAAAACCTTATACAGGACGGCTACAGGCCGTAAATATCGCAGCAACGCTGCCAGTTAACAGAATGGCTATAAGCCATAAGTATCGCAGAAAGGCTGAAAGCCTTATACAGGATTGCTACAGGCCGTACACTTCCTCCGTCCATAATAATGCAACCCCATGCAATATGTCATGTCATAAATATTATGTGCATGAAAAGTCATACTCAGCACAATCATATATGTAAATTATAGGCACATCAGTCATACGGAACATAAGGACGTAATTGTCATTCTACCATACAAGGGTATTATGGTCATTTTACACTACAAGGGTATTTCAGTAATTTTACAAACCAAGGTCTTAACGACCCAAAAAAAGGTCCACCGTCGCCTCGAGCGACTTAAGTAACCTAAACAGATATAACGATGCAAATGGCCCTAAGGCCCGTTACTCGACCCAAATGGGCCCACACCCATATGTGGCTCATTTAGCCTAAATTTAGATATGGCTATGTGAACTACATAGCCCAATCCAATAATTATCACAAGTTGTAGATTCAATCCATGTAGAGCCCACGAGCCCATTGGGCCCACACGATCTATCTAGGCCCAACATGGCCCAGAACTACCTAAGTCGTGTGCACGACACAACAAGTCTATCTACATCCCACTTAACAGTGAAGTTTACACAAGCGGACCCAAGGGCCCATCGAGGCCCAAAACAGCCCCAGCACACGAGAACGCTCGTGACGGCCTCTACAGTCTATTGCCCATGATTTGTGGGCTCAGTTTACCCCTCGTGTGTTCATAAGCTCATGAGGCCCCGAATGCCGAGGTTTTGACTTTTCGGCTTTTGTCGACTTCCAACAAAGAAGGGCATGAATACACATCTATTTATGAGAACGCGCCAAAGTCCACGATCACTAAATTCCTTATTTTTAATGACCACTTCAACCACAGAGTTCCAGTCCAACTCCACCTCCTACACAGCTCAAATAGCAAAATAAATACTCGACTGCGCATCCCAAGTCTTGGACCTTAGACCTCACAACTACATAACACGCCGCCTTGCCACTACACCACAAGGCTCTTTGTGTCACCATTTTAGCCTCAATTAATTATAAGGTCTATAGGCCAAAGTCCAGGTTCCTTTAAAAGAAAAACCAAAATAAATTGTAAGAGCCAAGACTTGAACCCAGGCTCCCTTGCAACCTTAATGATGGCACAACCACTAGTCCACATGCTTCATTGTGTCATTTATTTACCATAATAATTTAAAGAGCCTTCATCCAAGCACCTAGGGTTTTATTCACTTAAAATCAAAATTTTTGCTAAAGCCCAAGTTTGAACCCAAAACTTCTCCAACACTCCCAAACACTTTTAATCACTTAACCACTGCAGCAGACAATCAATTGTGTCATTTCCTTGCACAATTGAATGCTTATATCTAACCTCCTTACGGGCCCATACTCAAGGCCCAATACTTCTAGGCCCAAATTTGGGGCGTTACAATTGGACTGGGGAAGTTAAGCGAAAAACATCTCGTTCACTTTAACCGATCCATGAAATTTTTACGCCAATATACTATTATTTTTAAATTTTTCTATTTTTATTTTTATTCTCTTCATTTTCTTCCTTTTTTTCCA
The DNA here is from genome assembly GCF_007990345.1 of Gossypium hirsutum. Classification (NCBI taxonomy): domain Eukaryota; kingdom Viridiplantae; phylum Streptophyta; class Magnoliopsida; order Malvales; family Malvaceae; genus Gossypium; species Gossypium hirsutum. The sequence continues at coordinate 32,006,161 of NC_053433.1, read as the reverse complement.
ATCGTTGTTGCTTCTCCTTATTTTCATCATACGTCCATACTGTCCACATTGTTCATGCCACAAACGACTACTAGCAGCAACCCTCATGTGCCCATCGCACCCTGTAACATACCAAACGCATGCCCTTGTGCGACCCATCGCTCCTTTGCGCACCACTACGACAGCAAACCTATGTGACTCAACAATAGTGACAACAGCCTCCAAAGCATTGACAACCCATGACAGTCCCTTGGCGATCCACGGTTGTGTCCCTTAACCATTCAACAATCCCTTGTAGCTGCACCTTGTCCGTCTCTAAGGTAATTGGGTATTATCTTTTCTATTAAAGTGGTTTTGTGTTTGTCTTTTTGAGGAAAAAGATGTATGGAAAGAGGGAAAATTCGAGTATTCAAGATGATGAAATCCATCACTAGTTTTGAACTTCAGGCGTAAAGGCCAGATATATAAGAATATTCAAGAAAAAGCCCATGTTCCCAGATAAGGGTTTCCAACTTGCTAGTGAGTATGATGTATCGACACTCATTTAGGAAATTATCAAGAAACTGGGATGAAAATTATTTTATGATATCCGGTCTTCTCCAGATGAAGACATTGTCCGAGAGTTCTATGCCCACCTGAATCCGTCACGTTGACAACATTCCATGTGTGTGGAAAGGAGTTGTCTTTATCATCAACATCAATAGTGATTGATACTTTATTCAATTTACCTAACGCTTTCCTACAATACTCAATCATATGTTAGGGTCTCCAATGGCACTATTAACCAATTTGGGTTTCCAAAACAAGTAAAAACGAGGAATTTAAACTTATTAACTCAAAACCTAAAAACTAAAAAGAAAAAAAAAAACTATTGAAAAGACGCTACTATGCTTGAAAACAAGAACCTTAAGTATATTGGAAAGGGCTAATTTATCATATCAAATTACGACATATTAGTATTTTTTTGAGAGGTTTATTAGTTGTATTGTGAGATATTTTAGTGAGTGATTTGTGACAATTGGGGTCGATATTGGGGCTGCAATTACTTCTTTGTATAAGGGTAAATTGAGCTTAAGCAAATAGGTGATCTGGAGGATTATGGAATAAAATCATTCACTAGATGAAGCTCCGTAAATGTAAGACCATCGTGTCTAAACTATTCTAACAACCATCGTGTGTTAATTCTGTCATTACTTTACTCATCACATTACTTTGCATCTAACATTTCTATTTTAACCACAGTTTAAACAAAACTATTTTAAAATATCAATTAAAAGCTTTTCCAAAAATCTTTTCACTATTAATTAATTTTGAAATAGTTTGTGAAATATTCATAATTGATTGCTATATAGTTTTGCTTGATTTTTCTATAATAATTGTATATAAAGGAATGGTGTAGTCTCTTTTTATTGATTGTTATGTGTATTAAACTTATTTCAAATAAGTTTTAAATATTTACACATTTTCAACAGAATAACAAAAATAACAGAATACTAAGTAACAGAATAACAAAAATAACAGAATACTAAGTTGAAAGAAAATATAATGTCATAGGTATAAAAATTTGGTTAAATATTATATTAAACATAATTTAATTCAATATTATTTTAAATAAAATATTATGTCAATATTATGTTGAATAAAATATTGTGTTTTGTGTACGAAAACTTAATTAGATCCAGGCAATCCCATTTAAATTACAATTTAGTTTTATGTTGATAATATTGACACCATTAAGTAGTTTCATAGTTTAGTTTTACGTAGGTTAAAGAAAAGTAAAATAAAATAAAATAAAGAAGAAAAACCTTGTTTATTATTATTTTTATTTAACTAAGCTGGATTACAAAACATTGCTCCCGCATATATATAAATACATGCAAGTCGTAGAGTAGAAACTAGAGTTGCATGCCTATTGAGGCCATATTTTATTTTATTTATATATATATTTATTCCGAATCCAGATATTGGGATCTGGGTTTTATTGTTGATGCAATTACGTACGTACGTACACCTAGATTAGTTGTTTGATCTACTGTTGCGAGCCTTGCCTTGGGCTAAAAACCGACACCTCCTGTCTGTTATGCTTCAACCTCATGGCCTCCTCCCGGGATATACCAAAGGAGTTGGCCAGCACGTCCACCGGCAATCCTCGCATAATGGAGACACGTCCAGCAATCTGACTAATCTTGGCATTGGCATTTGTCTTGAATGCTATCCATTCAAACCCTCGCCTTCCTGCTTTTTTCACCACTGCATGATTCTGGGGTACGGTTATTACCTGACCCCTCTCAACCTGCTCATCGAATATCGCCTCTCCATTTTCGGACACAATTTGAATCCTTCCATTGCCCCTTGTGATGTAAACAATGCTGTGGGCATTCATGTTCCAGTGAGGAGCGTAGATAGCATTCTGTTGCACCCAAATTAAAGCATCATAATATACATATATTAGATACCACTGTAAGAGAGTCTAATAGAGTCAAATAATACAAGTAACGTAAAATGTGAGTGAGTGCAAAGTGCAAAACACGTACATTGTAAAGGACTCCCCTCTCGGCGCTGAGTTGGAGGTATTGTAGAATGGGAAGATTGAAACTGTTAACTGTGGTGATGCGACCACCTCGTGGGTTGAAAACATCAGCAGAGGAAGCAGGGGTCCTGTGTTTCAGTCTCATTGAGCAGAATGTTTCTTCTAAGCCGTTTCCTGACCTTCTACTTCCTCTTCCTCTTTCTTCTCTTTCTTCTTCCTCAGATCCCCCAAATTAAAAACTTTTTGTATTTAATTATAAAGTCCCTAATACGAGCCTACGAGGCCCAAAACATGCATTGAACGTGGTTTGGACTAAAACAAGAGCTTTAGAAAATTTTACAGCACTTAGAAAATTTTTCACTAAACAGGGGTCACACACCCATGTGGATATGGGACACGCCCGTGTGGGAAAGCCATGTGATCACACACGCCCTTGTCCCTAACCCGTGTAACTCTTTATTTGTCACCCAAGAACAAATTAAAGACACACGGCCAAGTCACACACCCGTGTGCTAGGCCGTGTCATCGATTTAAAAATTATGAATTTTCATTAAATAGGTGCAGACTTCACACGCCCAGGACACATGCCCATGCCTAAGGTTGTGTCATCCACACGGCTGAGAGACACGCCTGTGTCTCTGCCCGTGTACTCAATTCTGAGCATTCTGTTTCTTAAAATTAAGGTGCAAGGGACACACGGCCTAAACACATGCCGGTGGGGCAAGTCGTGTGTCACACACGGCCTAGACACATGCCCGTGTTGACAAAAATAAAGCTATTTACCAAGCCATTTTGCCACCCTTTGTTGTAAACACCTACACTACACAACATAGCACCAATTCAAGCATTTACATACAACTAAATCAGCCACAAACAAGACATCAACACATCATTCACAAGCTACCATCTATCATACACAAACATCACATACTCATCAACTCAAATCATGTAAAATTCCACATCCATGAAAAACATCTTCATATAAATTGATTATACCAATAGTAGCCAATTTAAAATAGCCTTATACAAAATGAACTTTCAACCAATATAAGCCAACACATTTGGCCAAATCAATTATGACACATAAGAAAATGACCAAGTCCTCTATACATGCCATAACTCAAAATGTTGAAATCACTGGTACCAAAATAATTGTTGATAGTGTGAGTGGATCTCCGACGGTCTCCGATCCCGTGCTAGTTTGGTGACACTATAAGACAAAAGAAAGGAAGGGGAGTAAGCTATAAATCTTAGTAAGCTCCTATGCAAATAATAAGCATCATAACCGCACATTTAACATACAATTAACATGATAAAAATTAGTATGAATGTTATTAAAATCTTATAGTCATAACTTATTCAATCACAACCTTACCAAGGTTTCATCACATATCGAGGTTATTACGTATGAGTTTTATGTACATACTTGTACCAACTTGCAACATAACCATAGTCTTTCACAACTTTGACATTCCCGTTGAACACTCAGAATATTGACGGATACTCAAAAATTTTGCACATAAGTTCCATATATGTAGCCAAAGCTACCTTATATCTCATAATACATATAGACTCGTTTTCGAGCTATTCTCGGGCCTACTCACACAAGCTGTTAGTCAAGACGTAGCTACACAATGCTGCTCACACAAGCTGTCAGCTATCCGCAACTCATGCTGGACTACCCAACCACTGGTAGGATGTACAAGACCAGCACCCAGATTACATAAATGCGGGTTCCTAGTGACATGTCACTCATATCCTATTCTATTCTTAAGGCTCAACCGAGAATTCTCGCTTGGCGAAACTTTATCGAATACGTGCAAGGAGTCAATCATAATTCATACAATATTAAAGCATTTAAAACATAATTATAATAATGCAGTATTTACATACGAACTTACCTTGGTACAAAAATAAAAGAATTTGACCTAATCATTAAACACTTTATTTTTCCCCCGATCTAGGTCTGAACCTCGTTTTCATCTATAATAACAAATTTAGCTTATTTAATACTCACATTGTTCAATTCAGTCCAAAAATCATATTATGGCAAAATTACATTTTTTCCCCTAATGTTTTACATTGTTACAATTTAGTCCCTAGGCTCGTAAAATGATTTTCATCCAATTTCTTTATTACCCAAGCCTAGACGAACCATTTTCATACATATACCAGCCCACATTTTCCACGTAATCACACTTTTACTACTTATTTTATATCTTTTACAAATAGGTCCTTTTTTACATTTTTATCAAAAATCACTTAGCAAAAGTTGTTTATCTAACACCAAACATGCATTTTCAACCATTAGACATTAAAATACACAAATATATATCATGGGTAAAAATTTAGACTTTGATTATTTCTTAAATTAGTGGTAGGAATAGATAATCGGGTTACAACAACTTCAAAAATGTAAAGAGCATTAAAAATGGGCCAAGAGCAGACTTACAATCGAGCTTGAAAGATGAAGAAACCCTAGCAATGGAGACCCCTTCAGTTTTTGGCACAAGGGACTAATTTGAAGAAGATGATATCTTTTGTTATAGTTATTTTGGCTTTATTTACCAAATAACCAAAATGCCCCTACCTTAAAACATAAAATTTCTCTTACTTCATGTCCATTTTTGTCCACTAACTCAACAAATGGTCTAATTACCATCTAAGGACCTCTAATTTAAAATCTCATAGCAATTAGACACCTCTAGCTTCTACAACTCAAGTTTTTCACTTTTTGCAATTTTGTCCTTTTTGCTAAATTGAGTGCTCAAACGTCAAAATTTTCGAACGAAATTGTCACAGAATCATTGCACAAAATTGTAGACCATAAAAATATAGGAAAAATAAAATTTTCTGTGTCGAATTTGTGGTCCCAAAACCACTGTTCCGACTAGACCCAAAATCGGGCTATTACAACATTACTTTCTACTTCATCAAAAATAGCTCGGTCTAGTTTGAATGACATCTTTTAGCTATAAGAAAAACAGAATCAAATTAGGTCAGGAGGCATCACATTATCAAAGGTTATAAGGTGGTATGTATTTTTAGACTCGATACATGCTACGTTCAGTTTGAGAATTGACAAACCCGTAGCTTTGATACCACTAAATGTAACACCACTAACCCGGTCCAATCATTAGACCCAAGCTACAATATGCTATAAAAGAAAATAGAGCATATAACATTTGCATATATGCTTAAACATACAAGATTTCATGTAAACACCTAATTCAATCATGTTTCATAGCATTTATATTCAATCTGAGTCTCAAACGGACATACAAAAGCCTTTAGACCAACTCGAGAACATCTATTGTGACAGCCCTAATTTGACCCTCGTCGGAAAGTGGTTTTGGGACCACAAAACCGAGTCATAAAATATAATTACCCATTATATTCTATGCTTATTATATGTGTAAATGCATGTGTGAAAGTTTCATGCTTTGATTTTGTCATTTGTATATGAAATTTATTAAATAGGACTTATGTGAGACATTTTTGAAATGTGATAGGTTAATTTAAAAATGGTCTATTATTGCATGATATAAAAAAAATGGACTTGCATGTCAAATTATCCATTTTTAATGTAGTGGCCAGCCATGTTGATGTTTAATATAAAATATATGTATTATTTATTAGTTTAATGGCAACTAAATGGCTTTGTATTTTATAATATTGATGAATAAAAAAATAGAAAAGGGGGGTGAAGAAAACAAAGTTTCATCTTTGTTCTTCTTAGCCGAATTTTAAAGAAGAAAAGGGGCAAGACATTCGGTCATTTTAAGCTTAAGGAAGGATAGTAAATTATGTTAGATTTTTGAAATTTTAGCTTGTTTTAAGTTAATTATCAAGTTTCATACTTAGCCCATGTCAAAACTTTGAATTTTGGGTGATGAATTTAGCATTCGGTTATGGTAGATAATGAAGGGATTGGATTATTACCTTTATGTTTTGATGAAGAATTGTTGATGAAAGAAGTTTGAACTAGTTAAAAATTTAAATTGCTAGTACTTATATGTGTAATAGCCGAACTTGGACTTGCTTAATGACTTGAACAAGTGTTTTGTATTTAAATGCTAAAATGTGAGCAAATACCGTTTGGGTGGTTTGAAATGAATAAATTAGATGGTTGAATATTTAAGGGTTCGGCATTGTACATGATTTTTAAGGGTATGATTTTGAATAATGTAAGTAATGGAATGTGAGTAATGTTATGCATAGGTGAAATTATTATGTTCGGCTTTGATAATATATATATATATATAAGTATAATTAATCCATTTTGATAATATTATATAAGGTGATAAATAATAAGATTATGGTGACTTGAGTTTAATAACATTCGGCCAAGGACTATATGTGCTAGCTAATTCGGTATAAGTGTATAGGTGCTAATTACCTTGTATTTGAGGTTTTGAAGAATAGGTAGTGATTAATTAAAGTGATGAAGGCTAGAATTTGTTTTAAGTGAATTATGACATTGATTTGAGCAAGATAGAATCGGCCATAAGCATGATTAGATGGTTCGGTCATTGTTTGGCATAGGTGAAACCTATATGAATTTGCTACATTCGGTCATAAAATGGAATTGAATATGAAAGTTAAGTTGAGTAGTTAGGGCTGAATGGATTATATATTAATCATAAATGGATTTTATGCATATGAGTGTGTATGTATTTGTGTGTGCGGCATTGATGATAAATGGCAATTGGTAATGTGATAAATGTGTAATAAGTTGACATTCGGAGTTAGCTATATGTCTTAGAGCTATAGGGTAATTTGAAAATAAATAAAAGTATATGATATTAAAGCATGCATTATATATATGCATGTGTATACGCGGTTGCGCATAAATATGAGTAAATGATTATATTGTGATAGTCATATATAGGTATATATATATGCCTTATGTATGTACCTTGTACTTATAGAGACATTTGGGAATATGGTTAAATTCATGTATAAGGAAGCATGATAAGTTATGTGAATCTTTGCTTGTATGTGCGAATTAGATATAGATTAAATAAGCATAAAATCGAGTCATGGCATATTTTATAAAATATAATACATAATGAAGTTATATATGATTGTCAAATGTGACTATTAAGAAATAAAGTTGAGTAAGTAATTAAATAAATCTATTTGTTTTATTAAGCTCAAGAGCAAAGAGGGTCGAAGTTGGATAGGGGAAAGGAGAAAGTAATTGAGTAGCCCTTTCGCAACCGTTCAAGTATATCCGAGGTAAGTTTTTAGTAGTCACCTTTAGTATATAATTGATGATGCCTTGATATGTATATATTAGATGAATTGTGACCTTTTGGTTCTACTTGAATTAAGTTGTGTGATAAATAAATTATGTATATGACTTATGTCGAATGGTCACTATGGGTTAAGCCTGAATGGTGAAATGGATATGTGATATTTATGTATGACTTTTGAACCGAAATGTAAATGATGATGTTCATATGGAGCTTGTATCCTAATGTAGTAAATGACTACTAATGTGATATGTTGAATGAGATGTGTTAATATATGATTAAATATGCATGATATTTGATGTGTATCCGGGCTTAAAGACACGCAGGCTATGTGTTGGTATTATATCTGGGTTCAATCCCACAGGCTTTGTGCTGGTAATATATCCGGGTTAAATCCCGCAGGCTTCGTACTGGTATTATATCAGGGTTAAATCCCGCAGGCTTAGTGCTGGTATTATATTCGAGCTTAAAGTCCCGCAGGTTTTGTGCTGGTGACTGGATTCGGGTTTTAAACCTAGCAGGTTTAACGCCGGTGATTCAAGTAAGATTTTGAATTCGAAAGTTGGAGGTAAACTACTATTGATTATGTATGAAACATTATGATAGTCAGGTACGTATTATGTACTCGCATGTGAATTGATTTTTAAAGTGAATTATTAGTATCAAAGAATGATATATGTGTGTGAATGATTACTATATCTACGAATAAGAGTATGACCTATTCGGTCGATGTCTGTCATTAAATGAAAGTATGTGATTTAAATTAATTGTATGAGCTATAAAGTAAAGTAAAGTATGTGCTGAAATTTCTTTGTGTATTCATATATTTATATACATATATATTCGGCCAATAGGCTTTTTAATTGGTGTACTTGTGTATATTCGGCCAAGTGATAACTAATTAGAATATTAGTTTTGTGATACTAAATGCTCGATTTAAATGACAGGTTTTAATTGTTGTATTACTTAAAACTTACTAAACTTCGAAAGCTTACTCTGTTCTTTATTTCTCTGTTGTATAGATTGTTAATTTTGGCCACCGACTCGGGGACCGTCAGCAGTTTATCACACTATTGATCTTTTTGGGTACAGTTATATTTTGGACTCGATATGGCATGTATAGGTTAGGCTGATGATAACGATGTTTTGAAATTGTAAATATTCTGGCCATACGAAAATAGCGTATAACTTAAATATCAGTATGTATTTCAGCTCTATCTTTGTTTATGTTTATTTTCAATGTGAATGAGATTATTAAATGTTTAGTTCGGTAATACCTCTTAGCCTTAATCCGGTAATCAAATTCGGGTTAGGGGTGTTACATTTTATTGGTATCAGAGCTACGGTTGAGTTGATTCTAGGACTAATGTAGCATATTTGAGTCTAGCTATACATGCCATATAGTGTTAATACGATAGTGTGAGGATTTCTGACAGTTAAAAATGTATTTTCGTATAGTAATGGATCCCGATCCCGATCGAGTGGTAGCTGATGATATCGAGAGTGTAGCGCCTGTTCCCGCGCACGGGACAGCGCCGGTGGACTCTCAACCTATTGCGAGCAATCAAAATGACGAGGCTAGACAAGCCTTTTATAATGTGATGAATGATTGGTTCAACCAATACATTCGAACTAATACAGCTGCTCCACAACCCCCACTCTCGAATAATACACCCCCTGCACCTACGATACCTCCGGTAATTGATCAGATGAGGTTGAATAAGCCCTCGGTTGACAGAATTCGAAGGCACGGGGTTACTGAATTTAAAGCTACAGATAGTGATGATGCTGAGCAAGCTGAATTTTGGTTGGACAATACTATCCGAGTGTTCGATGAACTATCTTGCACACCCGATGAATGCCTAAAATGTGTTATATCTTTGCTACGTGATTCTGCCTACTATTCATGGAATACATTGGTTTCTGTTGTGCCCAGAGAGCGAGTGACTTGGGAGTTCTTCCAAACCGAGTTCCGGAAAAAGTATATCAGCCAGAGATTCATCGATTAAAAACGAAAGGAATTTCTTGAACTTAACAGGGTTCCATGTCAGTTACTGATTATGAACGAAAATTTGTGAGACTTAACCGGTATGCCCGAGAATGTGTTTCTTCAGAAGCTATTATGTGTAAATGTTTTGAAGATGGATTGAACGAAGATATAAAACTGTTTGTTGGCATTCTTGAAATTAGAGAGTTTTTAGTACTTGTCGAGCGAGCTTGCAAAACCGAAGAGCTCAGTAAAGAGAAAAGAAAAGCTGAAGATGGAGCTAGAGAGTTCCGTAAAAGATCTTCAGGAAAGCCTTTTCAACGAAGAAATTCTGAGATGATTCGGGCCGATTTTAAGAACACTTCGGGCTTCTCCAGACGAGACTGTGATAGACCCCGTGTGAGTATGCGAGCCACTTCAGTTGCCAGTGTTGGAAATGATCGTCGGGATAGGACTAAGTGCAAGTTTTGTGGAAAATGACATTCGGGGAGTTGTAGATTTCATGACCGCTCCTGTTATAAGTGTGGATCAGCTGACCACTTTATCAAGGACTGCCCGAGATTGTCTGAGCAGAATGTGAATCAGAGTGGGAAACCGAGTACTACTATAGCACGAGGTAGACCACCTAGAAATACGAGAAATGCTAGCGGTGGTCAGAGAGGATCTAGAGATGCTACAACCAGATCTGAGGCTCGTACCCCTGCTAGAGCTTACGCTATAAGCACACGCGAGGATGCTTCTTCGCCTGATGTTATTACCGGTACTTTCACTCTCTTTGATACTGATGTGATTGCATTATTTGACCCTGGTTCTACTCATTCATATGTATGTGAAACTTTAGCATCCAGTAAGACTCTACCTATTGAGTCTACTGAGTTCGTGATTCGAGTGTCGAATCCCTTGGGTCGATATGTGCTAGTCGACAAAGTGTGCAGGAAATGCCCCCTGATAATCTGAGGTTCCTGTTTTCCAGCCGATGTGATGCTTTTACCGTTTGATGAATTTGATGTTATTCTTGGTATGGATTGGTTGACCGTACATGATGCAGTTGTGAATTGCAAAAGAAAAACTATTGATTTGAGATGTGCAAATGATGAGATAATCCGAGTTGAGTCTACTGATTTGAACGGGTTACCAGTAGTAATATCCTCGATGTTGGCTAAGAAATATGTAAAGAAGGGATGTGAAGCATATCTTACGTACGTACTTGATAGTAAAGAATAAGAAAAGAAACTTGAATCAGTGCCAGTGGTTTGTGAATATTCAGATGTTTTTCCTGAGGAGTTACCGGGATGACCACCTGTTCGAGAGGTAGAGTTTGGCATTGAACTTGTACCTGGGACTACACCAATTTTGATAGCTCCGTATCATATGCACCAACCAAATTGAAGGAATTGAAAGCTCAGTTGTAAGAGTTGACGGATAGAGGTTTCGCTCGACCGAGTTTTTCACCTTGGGGTGCACCAATATTGTTTGTGAAAAAGAAAGACGAAACCATGAGAATTTGCATCAGCTATCGTCAATTAAATAAAGTGATAATAAAGAACAAATATCCGTTACCACGTATTGATGATTTGTTTGATCAGCTGAAAGGAGCCTCAGTGTTTTCAAAGATAGATTTGAGATCGGGTTATTATTAGTTGCGAGTTCGAGACTTCGATGTGCCTAAAACTGCTTTCAGAACGAGATACGGTCAGTACGAGTTCTTAGTGATGCCATTTGGACTCACTAATGCCCCTGCGGTATTTATGGACTTGATGAATCGGATCTTCAGACAGTATTTGGACCGGTTTGTAGTAATGTTTATAGACGACATTTTGATCTACTACGAGATGAAACCGAACATGCCGAGCACCTGAGATTAGTGTTGCAGATTTTACATGACAAGCAGTTATATGCTAAGTTCAGTAAATGTGAGTTCTGGTTGAGAGAAGTTAGCTTTTTGGGGCATGTGGTATCCGCATCGGGTATTCTGTTGATCCGAGTAAAATATCAGCCATACTTGATTGGAAGCCTCCTAGAAATGTTACTGAAGTTCAGAGCTTTTTGGGACTTGTTGGTTACTACAGACGATTTGTAAAGGGTTTCTCGATGATAGCCACACCAATGATGAAGCTACTTCAGAAAGATGTTAAGTTCGAATGGTCAGAAAAGTGCCAGAAAAGTTTCGACCAACTGAAAACCTATTTGACTGAAGCTCCAGTGTTAGTGCAGCCTGAATCCGGTAAAGAGTTTGTCATTTACAGTGATGCGTCCTTACATGGGCTGGGTTGTGTATTGATGCAAGAAGGTCGAGTTGTAGCTTATGCTTCGAGGCAATTGAAGCCACATGAGAAAAACTATCCGACCCATGATCTCGAATTAGCTGCCATAGTATTTGCTTTGAAAATATGGCAACACTACTTATTTGGAGAGAGGTGTCATATATATTCGGATCACAAAAGCCTCAAATATTTGATGACTCAAAGGGATTTGAATCTGAGACAAAGACGTTGGCTTGAATTTTTGAAAGATTACGAGCTTGTCATTGATTATCACCCGGGAAAGGATAACGTGGTTGCCGATGCTTTAAGTCGCAAGTCACTGTTTGCTTTACGAGCGATGAATGTACACTTTTCCATTTCATCTGATAATGTGTTAGTAGAAAAATTAAAAGCCAAACCATTATTGATTCATCAAATATGTGAAACTCAGAAAGTCGATGAGGAATTGGTTGCTAAACAAGCTGAATGTGTTTCGAATGTGGATTCAGAGTTTCAAATTGACGATAATGGTTGTTTGAGGTTCAGAAGTCGATTGTGTGTTCTAAGAAATTCAGAACTTATTTCAATGATTTTGAGCGAGGCTCATAGTAGTTGAATGTCAGTTCACCCGGGTAGTACGAAAATGTACAACGATCTGAAACGTCAGTATTGGTGGCATGGTATGAAATGAGACATCTCCGACTTTGTCTCGAAATGTTTGATATGTCAAAAAGTGAAAGCATAACATCAAGTTCCTTCAGGTTTACTTCAGTCGATCATGTTACCCGAGTGGAAGTGGGATCGAGTCACGATGGATTTTGTGTCTGGGTTACCTTTGTCACCGAGCAAGAAAGATGCAATATGGGTTGTTGTAGATAGATTGACTAAATCAGCTCATTTCATTCTTGTACATATGGATTTCTCACTTGATAAGCTAGCCGAGTTGTATGTTTATCAGATTGTCAGATTACACGGGGTACCCGTTTCAATTGTGTCAGATAGAGACCCAAGATTCACATCCCGATTTTGGAAGAAATTGCAAGAAGCATTGGGTACTAAGTTGCATTTTAGCACTGTAATAGCCCGATTTAAACCCTAATCGGAACGGTGGTTTCGGGACCACGCATTTGAGTCAGAAAAATATTTAAAAATTATTTTCTATGTTTATTTTGTGTGAATTTATATCTATGAAATTTTCGTGATTTAATTTTGTCGTTTAGGTGTTCGATTAAATAAAAGGACTTAATCGCGTAAATTGAAAAGTGGGTAGTTTATTTTGTAAAGGGCTTATTTGTTAATGGCATTCTAAGTGAGAGTATTTATGATGAAATTAGCCCATTATATAAAATTTTGGATGGTAGTGGGCATAATATAAGTGATTTTATAATTTATTAATTAAAGTAAAAAAAAAGGTAAAATAATAATAAATTAATATATGTTATTATATTATAAAATAAAAAGCCATGTCCATGTTTTTCATTCTTTCTTGCACCGAATTTAAACAAAAAGAAAAAGGAAGAATAGAAGACTAGGTTCGGCCATCTTTTAAGCAACAAAAAATCAAGGTTCGTTCTTTGTCGATTTTTGTTAATTTCTACGTTTTGAGATCGTTGCTTCGAGTACTACAAAACCCATGCTTGAATTTTTTATTTTGATGAATATTTTGAGTTGTGCCATTGTTAATAGCTTGTGATTTTTGTGGTTTGATGATGAAAAATGAAAGATATGTTTTAGCCTAACATATTTTGTTTTGGAATTTCTGATAATTTTGAGTAATTAGGACTTAATTGCAAAAATAATAATTTGAGGGACTAAAATGTGAAATTAATGAAATATATGGACTAGTATGGTAATGGGTAAGTTTCGGCTAAACATGGGTAATTGAAAATTTTGTGTATTTTGTGTTTTGTGCAATAGGGACTAAATTGTAAAAATTATAAATGTTAGGGGTAAAATGGTATTTTGCCTATTTATGTGTTTTTGGACTAAATTGAATGAAAATATGTTTGAATGAGCTTAATTTGAATATTTTTAGATCAAGAACTAAAGAAATCGGATTTGGATCGGGGAAAAACAAAAGTTGTCGACTAGCTGCCCGATTCCATTTTGTACCATCCGAGGTAAGTTTATAAGCAAATAGACGTGTTTATTTGATAATTAAATGTTATATTTATATGCTGTTATGAAATGTGGAATTTTAATATGCTATGGCCGAAAATGATTAAATTTGACTACTACACTTCCGAGTTCAATTCGACCGAGTTATGACATCCGGAAGCCCCATATGAACCTTAGGAATAGCTAGGATACATATGTCATGACATAGGATTCCGGTATATGTGTGTGAGTAAGACCATGGCATCGATATGTGATTCCGATATGTGTTTACGAGTAAGACCCTGTCTGGGACAGTGGCATCGATATGTGGTTACATGTAAGATCACGTCTGGGACATTGGCATTGTATGATTTATGTTATTATCCGAGTGCCCTATCCAATTTCGAATGGTTCATCGGGCAGTGATAAGCTATATTTGAATATGTTAAACGAGCCATGTGACAGGTATGAATTAAATTGTTACCAAGTCAAGGTAATGACAGTAAGTAATTAATATTCGATATAATGATTTATTGAATGAATATATTCATATTAGAGTGGTTCGGTTAAATTTATTATTGAGATAGTTATATTATTAGTTTGTTTATTTGCTTATAGCTTACTAAGCTATAATAGCTTATCTTGTGAATGTTTATTTCTGTTTTATAGATTGTTTTTGGAAAGTCAAGTTACAAGCTCGGGGATCGTATGCGAAGTTCATCACACTATCTACTATTTTGGGTACCTTTATAATTTAAATTCGAATTATGGCATGTATAGGCTAAAGTGTGTTTTGGGATGGTAAATTTTGGTTGTGTATAAAGCCATGCGAAATGGCTAAGTTTTTATGTTTGATTTCAGTACGTTTGTGTGACAGCCCAAAATTGACCCTAGTCGGGAAGTGGTTTCGGGACCGCTAAACCGAGTCACCGAAATATTTGAATGTGATATTTATTGTCTAGAATATGTAATTATGAATGTGTGATTATGAATGTGTGAAAATTTCAAGCTTCGATTTAGTCGATTGCATGTGAATTTAGTCAATAGGACTTATGTGAGAAAATTTTAAAATGTGATAGGTCAATGCGTAAGGACCTATTAGTGCATGTGGAAAAAGGGGGACTTGCATGTCAAATTCCCCCTATTAGTAGTGGCCGGCCATGACAAGCATGGTAGACCAAGTGTGATGGGCAAGACATATCATAGACATGTCTTATTGGTGCATCATGGGTGGAAAAAAATAAAATAAGGAGCATGGGCATAATAATGAAAGGAAATGTGATGAAAACAAAAAAAAGTGTGTGGTTGCCCCCCCATTTTGCCGAAACTAGAAGGAAAAACAAAGAAAAAAAAGTGCTCATCCTTTGGTTCATCCTTGGCCAAAAATTTTAAGGAGGAAGGAAGAAGAAAGGTTGAAGAGGTTCGGCCATGCATGTAGCTAGGCTAAGGTATGTTTGATGATGTTCCATGAGATGCATGCATGTTTTAGTTGTTAGCTTGAGTTCTACCTAGCCCATGGTCTAAATCTTGCTATGTGATGGAAATGACACTCGGCCATGGATGCATCATTCTTGGTTGATGTTTGATGTTGTGGTGATGAGGCATGAAGATGAGTTAAGATTCGGCCTAGGTGGATTTTGTGTTAATGCCATTGCATGCTAAATATGAAGCTTGTTAATGATGCATGTGATGGTGGATTGATGATTCTTGAATCTCCTTTTTAGCATTTTTGAGTGAGCACATATGTGCATTGGTTGCTAGATGGGGAAGAATCGGCTAGCAAGTTGTGTGCTAAGGCCGAATATAACTCTTGTATGTTAATGAGCAATGCATGTGTTAAATTGATGGAAAGGGAGGGAATGCTTTACTAGTGTATATATGTGCGTATTAGCCAAGTTTTGAACTTGAAACAAAAGGGTGTTTAGTCAATACAAGTGACCATACTTGTAGAATGTATTAAGTGTTGAAATCGGCCCCAAAATGGACACGCATATTCGGCCAAGGGGGAAAATTGGCTAATGTTGAGTTTGATTCATGATTCCGTACATATGTGACTTTAATGTCTAATGTATAAATATGGGCTAAGTGCCTTGTGTTCCTCTTTTTGATGCTCAAATGATTAAATCAATTTATTTGTTTAATTAAGCTCAAGAGCAAAGGGGAAATAAATCCGATAAAGGGAAGGAAAAAGTGGTCGAATAGCTATCGGAATCGTTCGACAACACCCGAGGTAAGTTCTTGAGTAAGAGAGCTTAAATTAAGATTTGATTAGGTCATGTTTTAAGCAAACAAAATCATGCTCTTTGTGTGTGGCTATTGAGCCGAAATTGCAAGAATGATAAATGTCTTGTGTTTGAGTTTTGCTAACGAAAACGAAATACGAATGTGCCATGATTTATTTTAAATGTGCATGGTTATTTGAATGATGTCCGGGCTAAGTCCCGAAGGCTTTGTGCTAAGTGACCATATCCGGACTAAGATCCGAAGGCATTTGTGCGAGATACTAATTCTGGGCTAAGCCCGAAGGCATTTGTGCGAGTTACTAAATCCGGGTTAAGTCCCGAAGGCATTTGTGCGAGTTACTATAACCGGGCTATGTCCCGAAGGCATTTGAACGAGGAGCTATATCCGGTTAAATTCTGAAGGTACGTGATTTGGGAATAAATGATCTTGCTGTAAAAAAATTTCAGTTAATGCTCTAGAAACATCCCAACATTGAGGTATGTTTCGAATGTGCTTGAATTTAGTTGAGCCCTTACAAATAAGTATTCGCTCAGTTGATAAACGAACTACCGGCCTTTGGCTAAGTTGATCTTTTGTGTATGTACATAAGGGTTGGAAATGTGAAGCAAGTATGATATCGAAAATTTGTGCATATGAAATTATCCGTTTAGCTATATGAATGCTATACTTTGTTGTGCTGGAATTCCTTGCTCAAAACTTACTAAGCATAAATTGCTTACTCCGTTTCATTGCTCCTCTGTTTTATAGATTTGGTTCTCCAGCTATCGGACTCGGGATCTTGAAGTCAAAGTCGCCCACACTATCAAAGCCCCCCCCTTTTGGTACAATTTTGGTTGAACTTCGAAATGGCATGTATAGGACTACCCGTTTGTTGTGGGTCGTGGACCCTTTGGACTTGTAAAATTTTGGATAGCCATGCGAAAATGGCTTATATGTGTTTGAGTATAATGTTATAATCATTTGGTGTGGATATGCTTGACAAGGATTGGCCATGGGAATGGTTAATCACTTTCATAAATTGTGCTATTTATGCAAAAAGGGCTAGTTGAATCACGGAAACCATGAAATAGGTAAAGTCTACCTTAAAGGCAGATGCTGACAGCAGCAGTGATGTAGATTTGGAAAATCACTAAAAATAGTAGGAATGGAATTAAATAGTGAATAAATTATGTAAACGAATCTTGATGAATCTATTTTCATAGGAAAGTAACGAAACAATCATACAGACAGTATGTTAAGAGATATTCAAGTTCTCGTGAGACAGGGCCAGAACGGTTTCTGGATTTCCTGTTCCGACTTTGTAAATTCATTATAAATTAACCAGAGATAATTAGGAGTCATACCATATATGTATAGATTCCTATCTGAGTCTAGTTTCTATAGAAACAAATGGCATCAGTATTGAAGCTCTGTGGAGGGAGATATCTAGGTCGTAATGCGCAAAGGTCAGTGTAGTCGATCCCTGTAACATGGGAGACTTTGACTAATAAACTGTACTAATTGGCCAGACCAAAAATTCTAGAAAAAAATATGTAGATGGGCATATGGGTCTAGTTTCAGGGAAAAATCACGAAACTGATTTTCGAGTTCTGAAACTCAAGATATGATTTTTAAAGCGACTAGTACGGAGATTGGCAGTGTCTGGGAAATATTTTTATAAGGGGTTTAAAGTCTGTTAACACCTCGTGTTCGACTCCGGTGTCGGTCTCGGGTTCGGGGTGTTACATTTGATTGGTATCAGAGCTACGGTTTAGTCGATTCTAGGACTACCGTAATGCGTTGGGTCTAGCTATACATGCCATTTTATGTGATTACTTGATAGTTTGGTGATTTCTGACAATTGTAAATGTGTTTATTTATAGTAATGGATCCCGATCCTGACCGAGAGGTAGCTGATGATCTTGAGAGTGTAGCGCCTGCTCCCGCACAAGGGACAGCGCCGGTGGACTCTCAACCTAATGCTAGTAACCCGAATGATGATGCTAGACAAGCTTTCTATAGCGTGATGAATGATTGGTTCAACCAATACATTCAAACTAATACGGCTGTTCCACAACCTCCATTCCCGACTAATACAACCCCCGCACCTACAATACCTCCGGTAACTGACCAAATAAGGTCAAATAAGCCCGCAGTTGACAGAATCCGAAAACATAGGGCTACTGAATTTAAAGCTATGGATAGCGACGATGCCGAACAAGCTGAATTTTGGTTGGACAACACTATCCGGGTACTCGATGAGCTATCTTGTACACCCGATGAATGCCTAAAGTGTACTATCTCCTTGCTACGTGATTCTGCCTACTATTGGTGGAGTACTCTGACTTCTGTTGTGCCCCGAGAGCAAGTAACTTGGGAGTTTTTCCAAACTGAGTTTCGGAAAAAGTATATCAGTCAGAGATTTGTTGATCAAAATCGGAAGGAATTTCTTGAGCTTAAGCAAGGTTCCATGTCGGTTACTGATTACGAGCGAAAATTTGTTAGACTTAGCAAATACGCTCGGGAATGTGTTTCGTCCGAGGCTATTATGTGTAAATGCTTCGAGGATGGGCTAAATGAAGATATAAAAATGTTCGTTGGCGTTCTTGAAATACGAGAGTTCGTAGTACTTGTCGAGCGAGCTTGTAAAGCCGAAGAGCTTAGAAAAGAAAAACAAAAAGTTGGTGAGGGAACTGGAGAGTTTCGTAAAAGATCCTCGGGAAAGTCTCTTCAACAGGCATCGAAGAAATTTCGAGATGATGCGGGCCAGTTTAGAGGCACTTCGGGCCTTTTTAGACGAGATCGTGATCGACCCCCTGTGGGTACACGAGGCACTTCGGTCGCCAGTGCTGGGAATGAACGTCGAGACAGAACGAAATGTCGATATTGCGGTAAATGGCATTCGGGGAGTTGTAGATTCCCTGATCGCTCCTGTTACAAGTGCGGATCAGTTGACCACTTCATTAAAGATTGCCCGAGGTTGTTTGAACAGAATAAAAATCAGAGTGGGAAACTGGGTGCTACCACTGCTCGAGGTAGACCATCTGGAAATACGGGCAATGCTAGTGGTGGTCAGAGAGGATCTAGAGATGCTACGACCAGATCCGAGGCTCGTGCGCCTGCTAGAGCTTATGCTATACGTGCCCGCGAGGATGCTTCTTCGCCTGATGTTATTACCGGTACTTTTACTCTCTTTGATACTAATGTAATTGCTTTGATTGACCCCGGTTCTACTCATTCTTACATATGTGAAACCTTAGCATCCAGTAAGACTTTACCTATTGAGTCTACTGAGTTCGTAATTCGGGTGTCAAATCCCTTGGGTCGTTACGTGCTTGTCGATAAAGTGTGTAAGAAATGTCCCCTAGAAATTCGAGGTTCCTGTTTTCCGGCGGACTTGATGCTTTTGCCGTTTGATGAATTTGATGTTATTCTTGGTTTGGATTGGTTGACCGCGCATGATGCGGTTGTGAATTGCAAAAGCAAGACTATTGATTTGAGGTGCGCAAATAACGAAGTAATCCGAGTTGAGTCTACGGACTTGGAGGGGATGCCAGCTGTAATATCAGCAATGTTGGCCCAGAAATATGTAAGAAAAGGGTGCGAAGCATACCTTGCGTATGTACTTGATGACAAAGAATTAGAAAAGAAACCCGAATCTATGCCGGTGGTTTGTGAATACCCGGATGTTTTTCCTGAAGAATTACCGGGTTTACCACCTGTTCGGGAGGTAGAGTTTGGTATTGAGCTTGTACCTGGGACTACGCCGATTTCGATAGCTCCGTATCGTATGGCACCAACCGAGTTAAAAGAGTTGAAAGCTCAGTTGCAAGAATTGACGGATAGAGGTTTTGCACGACCAAGTTTCTCACCTTGGGGTGCACCAGTATTGTTCGTGAAAAATAAGGACGGAACCATGAGGTTGTGCATTGACTATCGTCAACTGAATAAAGTGACGATAAAGAACAAATATCCGTTACCGCGTATCGATGATTTGTTCGACCAACTGAAGGGAGCCTCAATGTTCTCAAAAATAGATTTGAGATCGGGCTATTATCAGTTGCAAATTCGAGATTCGGACATACCCAAAACTGCCTTCAGAACGAGATATGGTCACTACGAATTCTTAGTGATGCCGTTTGGGCTCACGAATGCCCCTGCGGTATTTATGGATTTGATGAATCGGATCTTCAGACCATATTCGGATCGGTTCGTAGTTGTGTTCATTGATGACATCTTGGTCTATTCAAGAGATGAGACCGAACATGCTGAGCATCTGAGGCTAGTGTTGCAAATTTTGCGGGATAAGCAGTTATATGCTAAGTTCAGTAAGTGTGAGTTCTGGTTAAGAGAGGCTAGCTTCTTGGGTCATGTAGTATTCGCATCGAGTATTCGAGTTGACCCGAACAAAATTTCAGCCATACTTAACGGGAAACCTCCGAGAAATATTACTGAGGTTCGGAGCTTTTTGGGGCTCGCCGGTTATTACCGACGACTTGCCAAAGGTTTCTCGATGATAGCCACACCAATGACGAAGCTACTTCAAAAGGATGTTAAGTTCGAATGGACGGAGAAATGTCAGAAAAGTTTTGATCAACTAAAAACTTATTTGACTGAAGCTCCAATTTTAGTGCAACCCGAATCAGGCAAAGAGTTTGTCATTTATAGTGACGCATCCCTACTTGGGTTGGGTTGCGTATTGATGCAAGAAGGTCGAGTGGTGGCCTATGCGTCGAGACAATTAAAGCCACAGGAGAAAAATTATCCGACCCATGATCTTGAACTAGCTGCCATCGTATTTGCTTTAAAAATATGGCGACATTACTTATTTGGTGAGAAGTGCCATGTATTTTCGGATCACAAAAGTCTCAAATATTTGATGACTCAAAGAGACTTAAATCTGCGACAAAGACGTTGGCTTGAGTTGTTGAAAGATTACGAGCTTGTCATTGATTACCACCCGGGAAAGGCTAATGTGGTTGCGGACGCCTTAAGCCGGAAATCATTGTTTGCTTTACGAGCGATGAATGTGCACTTGTCTGTTCTACCCGACAATATGTTAGTAGCTGAATTAAAAGCCAAACCATTATTGATTCATCAAATTCGTGAAGCCCAGAAAGTTGATGATGAATTGGTTGCAAAACGGGCTGAGTGTGCTCCGAACAAGGAATTGGAGTTTCAAATTGATGATGATGATTGTTTGAGGTTCAGAAGTCGTTTGTGTGTTCCAAGGAATTCGGAACTCATTTCAATGATTCTGAACGAAGCCCATTGTAGCCGAATGTCAATTCACCCGGGGAGTACGAAAATGTACAGCGATTTGAAACGTTGGTTTTGGTGGCATGGTATGAAACGAGACATCTCCGACTTTGTTTCGAGATGTTTAATATGTCAACAAGTGAAAGTGGAACATCAAGTGCCTTCAGGATTACTTCAGCCGATCATGATACCCGAGTGGAAATGGGATCGAGTCACAATGGACTTTGTGTCCGGACTGCCATTGTCAACAAGTAAGAAGGATGCGATTTGGGTTGTTGTTGATAGACTGACTAAGTCGGCTCACTTTATCCCCGTGCGTACGGATTTTTAATTGGATAAACTAGCCGAATTGTATGTTTCTCAGATTGTGAGATTACACGGGGTACCTACTTCTATCGTGTCGGATAGAGATCCGAGATTCACCTCGCGATTTTGGAGGAAATTGCAAGAAGCTTTGGGTACCAAGCTGCATTTTAGCACTACTTTTCATCCCCAAATCGATGGTCAATCTGAGCGGATAATTCAGATACTTGAGGATATGTTGAGATGTTGCATCCTCGAGTTCAGTAGTTCATGGGAACGGTATTTACCTTTGATTGAATTCACTTACAACAATAGTTTTCAATCAAGTATTAAGATGGCTCCTTACGAGGCTTTGTATGGTTGTAAATGTCGTACACCATTGTTTTGGACCGAGCTCGGTGAAAGTAAAATTTTCGGAGTTGATTTGATTAAGGATGCCGAACAGAAAGTAAAGGTAATCCGTGAAAGTCTAAAAGCAGCCACAGATCGTCAAAAATCGTATGCGGATTTGAAACGAAGGGACATTGAATATCAGGTGGGAGATAAAGTGTTCCTTAAAGTTTCGCCTTGGAAAAAGGTACTCAGGTTTGGCCGTAAGGGCAAGTTGAGCCTGAGATTCATTGGGCTGTATGAAATCTCCGAACGAGTTGGTCCGGTTGCGTATAGATTGATTTTGCCCCCTGAGCTTGAAAAGATTCACGACGTCTTTCATGTTTCGATGCTTCGACGCTATCGATCTGATCCATCGCACATAATTAGCCCATCAGAGGTTGAAATTCAAGCCGATATGAGTTATGAAGAAGAATCGATGCGTATCCTAGCTCATGAAGTGAAGGAGTTGCGAAACAAAAGGGTTCCGTTAGTGAAGGTGTTATGGCTCAAACACGGGATCGAGGAAGCTACTTGGGAAACCGAGAGCTCGATGAAAGAACGATACCCAAACTTATTTACCGGTAAGATTTTCGGGGACGAAAATTTCTTAAGTGGGGGAGAGTTGTGACAGCCCAAAATTGACCCTAGTCGGGAAGTGGTTTCGAGACCGCTAAACCGAGTCACCAAAATGTTTGAATGTGATATTTATTGTCTAGAATATGTAATTATGAATGTGTGAAAATTTCAAGCTTCGATTTAGTCGATTGCATGTGAATTTAGTCAATAGGACTTATGTGAGAAAATTTTAAAATGTGATAGGTCAATGCGTAAGGACCTATTAGTGCATGTGGAAAAAGGGGGGACTTGCATGTCAAATTCCCCCTATTAGTAGTGGCCGGCCATGACAAGCATGGTAGACCAAGTGTGATGGGCAAGACATATCATAGACATGTCTTGTTGGTGCATCATGGGTGGAAAAAAATAAAATAAGGAGCACGGGCATAATAATGAAAGGAAATGTGATGAAAACAAAAAAAAAGTGTGTGGTTGCCCCCCCATTTTGCCGAAACTAGAAGGAAAACAAAGAAAAAAAAAGTGCTCATCCTTTGGTTCATCCTTGGCCAAAAATTTTAAGGAGGAAGGAAGAAGAAAGGTTGAAGAGGTTCGGCCATGCATGTAGCTAGGCTAAGGTATGTTTGATGATGTTCCATGAGATGCATGCATGTTTTAGTTGTTAGCTTGAGTTCTACCTAGCCCATGGTCTAAATCTTGCTATGTGATGGAAATGACACTCGGCCATGGATGCATCATTCTTGGTTGATGTTTGATGTTGTGGTGATGAGGCATGAAGATGAGTTAAGATTCGGCCTAGGTGGATTTTGTGTTAATGCCATTGCATGCTAAATATGAAGCTTGTTAATGATGCATGTGATGGTGGATTGATGATTCTTGAATCTCCTTTTTAGCATTTTTGAGTGAGCACATATGTGCATTGGTTGCTAGATGGGGAAGAATCGGCTAGCAAGTTGTGTGCTAAGGCCGAATATAACTCTTGTATGTTAATGAGCAATGCATGTGTTAAATTGATGGAAAGGGAGGGGATGCTTTACTAGTGTATATATGTGCGTATTAGCCAAGTTTTGAACTTGAAACAAAAGGGTGTTTAGTCAATACAAGTGACCATACTTGTAGAATGTATTAAGTGTTGAAATCGGCCCCAAAATGGACATGCATATTCGGCCAAGGGGGAAAATTGGCTAATGTTGAGTTGGATTCATGATTCCGTACATATGTGACTTTAATGTCTAATGTATAAATATGGGCTAAGTGCCTTGTGTTCCTCTTTTTGATGCTCAAATGATTAAATCAATTTATTTGTTTAATTAAGCTCAAGAGCAAAGGGGAAATAAATCCGATAAAGGGAAGGAAAAAGTGGTCGAATAGCTATCGGAATCGTTCGACAACACCCGAGGTAAGTTCTTGAGTAAGAGAGCTTAAATTAAGATTTGATTAGGTCATGTTTTAAGCAAACAAAATCATGCTCTTTGTGTGTGGCTATTGAGCCGAAATTGCAAGAATGATAAATGTCTTGTGTTTGAGTTTTGCTAACGAAAACGAAATACGAATGTGCCATGATTTATTGTTAAATGTGCATGGTTATTTGAATGATGTCCGGGCTAAGTCCCGAAGGCTTTGTGCTAAGTGACCATATCCGGACTAAGATCCGAAGGCATTTGTGCGAGATACTAATTCCGGGCTAAGCCCGAAGGCATTTGTGCGAGTTACTAAATCCGGGTTAAGTCCCGAAGGCATTTGTGCGAGTTACTATAACCGGGCTATGTCCCGAAGGCATTTGAACGAGGAGCTATATCCGGTTAAATTCCGAAGGTACGTGATTTGGGAATGAATGATCTTGCTGTAAAAAAATTTCAGTTAATGCTCTAGAAACATCCCAACATTGAGGTATGTTTCGAATGTGCTTGAATTTAGTTGAGCCCTTACAAATAAGTATTCGCTCAGTTGATAAACGAACTACCGGCCTTTGGCTAAGTTGATCTTCTGTGTATGTACAGAAGGGTTGGAAATGTGAAGCAAGTATGATATCGAAAATTTGTGCATATGAAATTATCCGATTAGCTATATGAATGCTATACTTTGTTGTGCTGGAATTCCTTGCTCAAAACTTACTAAGCATAAATTGCTTACTCCGTTTCATTGCTCATCTGTTTTATAGATTTGGTTCTCCAGCTATCGGACTCGGGATCTTGAAGTCAAAGTCGCCCACACTATCAAAGCCCCCCCCTTTTGGTACAATTTTGGTTGAACTTCGAAATGGCATGTATAGGACTACCCGTTTGTTGTGGGTCGTGGACCCTTTGGACTTGTAAAATTTTGGATAGCCATGCGAAAATGGCTTATATGTGTTTGAGTATAATGTTATAATCATTTGGTGTGGATATGCTTGACAAGGATTGGCCATGGGAATGGTTAATCACTTTCATAAATTGTGCTATTTATGCAAAAAGGGCTAGTTGAATCATGGAAACTATGAAATAGGTAAAGTCTACCTTAAAGGCAGATGCTGACAGCAGCAGTGATGTAGATTTGGAAAATCACTAAAAATAGTAGGAATGGAATTAAATAGTGAATAAATTATGTAAACGAACCTTGATGAATCTATTTTATAGGAAAGTAACGAAACAATCATACAGACAGTATGTTAAGAGATATTCAGGTTCTCGTGAGACAGGGCCAGAACGGTTTCTGGATTTCCTGTTCCGACTTTGGAAATTCATTATAAATTAACCAGAGATAATTAGGAGTCATACCATATATGTATAGATTCCTCTCTGAGTCTAGTTTCTATAGAAACAAACGACATCAGTATTGAAGCTCTGTGCAGGGAGATATCCAGGTCGTAATACGCAAAGGTCAGTGTAGTCAATCCCTGTAACATGGGAGACTTTGACTAATAAACTGTACTAATTGGCCAGACCAAAAATTCTAGAAAAAAATATGTAGATGGGCATATGGGTCTAGTTTCAGGGAAAAATCACGAAACTGATTTTCGAGTTGTGAAACTCAAGATATGATTTTTAAAGTGACTAGTACGCAGATTGGCAGTGTCTGGGAAATATTTTTATAAGGGGTTTAAAGTCTGTTAACACCTCGTGTTCGACTCCGGTGTCGGTCTCGGGTTCGGGGTGTTACAGTTTGCTTATGATCTGAATTCATTTCAGTTTTAATGTTACATGCTATAAAGGAATAATAGTTTGGATAGGTGTGATATATTTCGGAAATAGCATGATAATGGTTGGATCTTTGGAGGTGGTTGATGAAAAGATTTTGGTTTGTATATTTTTCCTTAACATGCTTAGTTGATTCGACTATTGCTAGATATAGATAATATAAATATGAAATTGGTTGTTATGATAATATAAGTATTAAATTATGAATTAGTATTAAATGTTGTATGGCTAAGTTCGAATGTGGTAAAGGTTTAACGAAATATGCCTTGTTTTGCGAATGGGTTACTAAATCGATTTAATGTTAGAGTGAAATAATCATATTATGTATATGTGGACAGGTCAAGGATAATAATGTAATGAATTGGGGAAGTAGAAACAAGTTAAATTAGTTTTTTTTAATTTAGTAGTTATGTAGTATGTGTGTTTCTGCAGATGTATTATTATTATTAGGTTGACATCTGTACGTTTATAAGTTCATGGTAGAAAGGTGGTATTAATTATTTGTGGTAAAAAAATGGGTTTATAGATCTGATTTTCAAATATGATATTTGTGCCATTTTAGTTGGGATATGCAATTTGGATGTTGGGCATGGTTCGTTAGTGTACCTTGATTAACAAAGTTGGAAGTGAACAATTGTCACAGCTTAGTTATTAAACACATTTATGTTAGGCTAAATGCATGGAAAAATGACCTATTTGATGTTATATGAAAGTTGTATAATGTATACGTTAGTACTTTAATTATAATTATAATAAAAATTGATTATACATGTTATAATGTACAAGTGCCGAATATAAGTTGATTAAATTGAGTGACTATGTATATATGATTTTAGCGAGTTCTATTAATGTATAATTTTAGTATGCTTTTGTACATGGCGTGGCAATGACATGTATAAGTGCGTGACTTCTAGATATATATGTATATAATATTCTTTGAACATATGTTTTAGTTATAAATTAAAAATATGCTTGATTGAGTGGCTTGTTAATTAGCCGAAGTCAATAAGTTTGTATAAATATATTTTGGGCAATCGAATTAGTAAAAGATTAATGTGGTTTTTGTTAGATTCAAAATAGTACATTATTTGATAATTTTGTTTTAATTATTTGAATAGTTTAATTAATTGATTTATTTATATACCTCTGTATATATGAATATGAACTGTGTTAACATGTGAATATTAGAAATTGTACTTATGTCTGTAATGCCTTGTTACCCTAGTACGGCAATGGATACGGGTTAGGGGTGTTACATTTTATTGGTATCAGAGCTATGGTTTAGTCGGTTCTAGGACTAACTTAGCGTGTGTGAGTTTAGCTATACATGCCATAATTATATGCTGTGATAGTGTGATGAATTCTGACAATTGAAATGTGTTTTCTTATAGCAAATGGATCTCGACAGAGCTGTAGCTGATGATGTCGAGAGTGTAGCGCCTGCTCCCGCGCAAGGGACAGCGCAGGTTGATTCTCGACTGACTTTGAGTAATCCAGGAAGTGAGGCTAAACAAGCTTTTTATCAAATGATGAATGACTGGTTCACCCAATATATCTGGACTAACCCGGCTGCACAACAACCTCCACTCCCGACTAATCCATCTTCGATGCCTGCTATACCTCAAGTAAGTGATCTGTTACGATTGAATAGACCACCTGTTGATAAAATTAGAAAAGATGGGACTAAAGAGTTTAATGCCACTGATGAAGATGACGCTGAGCGGGCTGAGTTCTGGCTTGATAATACCATCCGTGTGTTTGATGAGCTGTCTTGTACTCCTGATGAATGTTTGAAATGTGCTATATCCATACTTCGAGACACAGCATACCACTGGTGGAATACACTAGTATCAGTAGTTCCGAGAGAGCAGGTGACTTGGGAATTCTTTCAGACTGAGTTCCGTAAGAAATATATCAATTAGAGATTTATTGACCAGAAGCGTAAAGAATTTCTGGAGATAAAATAGGGTCAGATGACTGTGACTGAATACGAGCAAAAATTTGTGAGACTCAGTCGGTATTCCCGGGAGTGTGTTTCTACTGAGGCCATAATGTGTAAAAGATTTGAAGATGGGTTTAATGAAGACATTAAGCTATTGGTTGGCATACTTGAGATAAAGGAATTTGTGGTACTTGTTGAGCTAGCCTGCAAAGCTGAAGAACTCGGGAAAGAGAAAAGAAAAGCTGACTTTGAAGCTAGAGATGTACGCAAAAGAACACCTGGTAAGTCATTCTAGACGGCATCAAAGAAGTTTCGAGATGATTTTAGCCATTCTAAAGCCACTTCAGGTTATCCCAGACAGGATCAGAATAGACCACCAGTGAGCTCAAGAGCTACTTCGGTAGCGAGTGTGGGTAATGTTAGATCAAATAACCCGAGTGTAAACTGTAATATCCTAATTTTGGGCCTAGTCGGAATAGTGGTTTCGTGACCACAAAATCTGAGATAGAAATAATTATTTTCTGATTATTTTGAGGACTATGATATGATTGCATGATTGTGTGAAAATTTCGTGAAGAAATTTTATTCATAAAGTGCTTAAATTGAAATTAGGGACTAATTCGAATAATTTGTAAAACTTGCATTCTAGAAGTTTCTAGTATGAATTTTTTTTGAAATATTAATTAGGAGGTCTTAAATATAAATTTTACCAATTTCTAAGTCTATGGAAAAAATTGGACATGGATGGAATTTTTGGAAAGTTTAGTAGTAAGGGCATTTTGGTCATTTAGGGGTAAAATGAATTAAAATACAAAATTAAAAGCCAATTTTGCTCATTTTCAACCCCATGGCCGAATATAGAAAGGAGAAACCATGGCTAGGGTTTTTCAAGCTTCCAAGCTCGATTGTAAGTCCATTCTAGCCCCGTTTTTCAAGTTCTTTACGTTTTTGGAGTCCCGATAGCTCGATTAAGCTTATGCTAGCAATAATTTAACCTAGGGTTTATATTTGGAAAAATACCCATAGGTGAAATTTGTGTATTTTGGTGTTTCATGATAGAATATGAGGTTTTAAATTATGTTAGACAACTTGTGCTACTCGGTTTTAAGCGAAAACTAGCAAAAGTGCTTAATCGGTAAAAATACCTAATAGTCATAAGTACATGTTAGAGTGAGAATTTGATGTTGCCATAGAAGGGAAAAATGATCAGCATGTCATAAAAAATAAGAAAATAGGCTGAGTTTAATTTAATAGCTTTGAGGCAAAAGTGTAAATATGCAAAAGTTTAGGGGCAAAACTGTAATTTTTCCAAAATATGATTTTGGGTCAAATTGAATAATGTGAGACGTAATTAGACTATATTTTAAATGATAGAGCAAGGAAAACTAAAATTCAGGCTAAAATGGGGAAAATACCAAGTTGTGGACGAAATGGTAAAAGTAGTCATTTTCGCATACGAGGTAAGTTCATGTGTAAATGTAGTAACATAAATGTCATTTTAAGCAATTTAATATTGTTTATATGATATGATGCTGATTATTATCATGAAATATTATGCTTTGTGGTTATTGTTGAATAATATGTAATTATGTGAATTACTTGATGAGTATGAACTATCACCGAAGTATCAATTTCGATATTCCATGGAAGATGGCAAAGATGTGTGATCAAGGAAAATGCCCGTTTGAACCTTAGGAATAGATTAGGATACAAGTGACATGTCACTAGGAAGGTTGAGTATCCGAACTCGTTGAGTTGAGTCCGAGTTCACTTATGGATGCAAATGTCCGAACTCGTTAAGTTGAGTCCGAGTTCACTCATGGATGCGAACGCCCGAGCTCGTTGAGTTGAGTCTGAGTTCGCTTATGGGCGGGTTATATAGTAGCTTGGCTACATATGTGGCACTTATGTGCAAACTTTCCATGTATCCGAATTATATTCCAATGTGTTCAACGGGTAAAATTTTACGCAAGCGGAGGAATACTCAAGATGAAAGGGATGTATTGGTAAGTGTTGTGAAATGAATACTTTGAACAGGTATGTACTTAACCCTCGGGTTGAAAACTCGATATAACAACAATATTGTAAGATGATAAATGAAAATGTGATATGAATGTCTCGGTGATGATTATTCAAATGATGTTTTATGTTTGCTTATATAGTTATGTTACTTGCTATTTGCATGTGAACTTACTAAGCATTTATGCTTACTCCCTCCTTTTCATTCC
The DNA here is from genome assembly GCF_007990345.1 of Gossypium hirsutum. NCBI lineage: Eukaryota > Viridiplantae > Streptophyta > Magnoliopsida > Malvales > Malvaceae > Gossypium > Gossypium hirsutum. Next base: position 31,975,991 of record NC_053433.1, on the reverse strand, counting down.
TTGTAGTGTTGACAAGCCAGCTCGGAAAACGGAAACGGTCGGAGGCACGCTCACACTATCCGTATACCATCTTGGCATAATGGCTTGTATATTTTGAGTATGGCATGTATTGCATTATAATCATTTTGTGTATATGGTCTTATGATATGGTTATTGAGTGGTATGGAAATTATTGGTAATGATTAGCCATTGGAATGGCTAATCATGATCATATTTGGTGTTATGTATGCTAAATTGCTAGCAAATCCATGGAAACCATGAAATAGGTAAAATTTATCATAAAATAGATTCAGAAAGCAGCATTGACGTGAGTTTGAAAAATCACTAAAAATAGTAAAGATACAATTAAATGATGAATAATATATGGAGTTGAAGAATTATGAGTCTATTTTCATATGGATGGAACAAAATAGGTATATGAGTTATATTTTATGAGATGTTTAAATTTTTGTGAAAGAGGGCCAGAGCAATTTCTGGATCCCCTGTTCTGACTTTGGAAATTCACCATAAATTGTTCAAAGATAATTAGAAGTCATAATTTATATGTACAGATTCCTTATTGAGTCTAGTTTTATTAGAAGCAAACGTATAGACATTGAAACTCTGTACAGGGAGATATTTGATTCGTAATACACAGAGGTCAGAGCAGTCAAACTCTGAAATAGGGGAGACTTTAACTAATAAACTGTACTAATTTGCTTGACCAAAACTTCTATTAAAAAATTAGTAAATATATATATGAGTCTAGTTTTAGGAAAAATTTACAGAATTGGATTTTGAGTTTCATAACTCGAGATATGAATTTTTAAGCAACTATGACGCAGATTGTAAGCTTGACTGAAAATTTTAAAAATAAATTGTTTGAGCTGTTTAAGTAATGAATTAAGTCTATTAACACCTCGTGTTCGACTCCGGCGACGGTCTCAGGTACGGGGCGTTACATTTGGTGGTATCAGAGTAGGTTTAGTCGGTTCTCAGACTAACCTAGCATGTGTAAAAGTTTAGCTATACATGCCACTGATCTGTGATAGTGTGATATCTTCTAACGCGTATGAGTACCGTCTTATTTAGACAGGGTACTCTCCAACCGAGCTGCGCCGACCATGTTCAATGTTATGTGAAGGTATTTGAGTAAAATTATGATTATGATAAGTCTCGGTTCAGAAAAGTATGAACAAAATTTTATGATACATATGTGATAAATATCCATATTTGCTTAATGCTCATATGATGTAGTGTATATGGCTTACTTGATAAGATGAACGGAATAAATAGAAAGTAGTAGAGGTATGAATAAAAGTCATAATATTATGATACGAATGAAAATGTCCTTGTCTTGATTTGGACGTCGAATGTTGATGAATGCTAATGATATATAATTTTTATGAGATAAAGGATTATAATGAAATGAACTTATCTATGTTAAATTGTTGGACTGAATTATATGATTGTAATAATATGTACATGATGATGCACGGAATGAAAGTTGTGATTGTGATGCAAATATCTATGCTTGTTTGGTCTTATATGATGTCATGAGCATGACTTAATTTAATTAAATGAATGGATAAGTAAAGCTATCTAGAAAACATAGAATGTATGCATAAGTATATTGTCTAAATGGACAATAGGAAAATTTGTGTAAGCCAACATGAATGTTGCATTGCCTGAATGAATGACATGATTTTGATGATGTTGCTATGATGATGGGAGTTATGTCATATGTGTATGTATAAGAAAGTCGAGTCAGAGGTCCTACAACCCCTCCCCCTTACCGAAGTGGTACTTATAATGGAATTTCATGAGATTTGTATTGAATAAGTTTTCGGTTGAGAACCTAAAGAGTTTTAGTGATAGAATAATTATAAGTATGATCAGAGATTGAAAATGAGCTGATAAGTAAAGTCAGAGCCAGTAAAGTATCGGATTGACGTAAAGATTATTGGAGTTATGCACTATCCCAATTAGAGAAAGAATTCTCTTTGGTAAATCGAATTACTCAGGTGCAAGGTCGAGAAAAGTGTAAATCGAAATTTATTCAGAACTGGCCTTCTTTAGTGAATGGTTTAATATGAAATTTGTGACGGTAGAACTAGTTGGGGAAATGATATTTGAAATTAGAACTATCTGAGTGTGACAGGTATGACTGGACAGATTTAGCAGTCTCTTTTGAGATGTTCTATGTGTTTACCCGTTCTCAGAAATATTTCTATGGCTATTGATCTTCTGAAGAAATTCTTGTTATATGGGAATGTCTTCTAATTTTGGTGTTGGATGAAAGCATTGGTAGTCTGACTGGTTTATAATTTATATTGCTCTATTTCATCGGGTATTCTATTTCATTTCGTCTGATAAGAATTGATGAGAGAATACATATGATATTATGATTCTATTTCTTCTACTTGATGCTTCGTCTGATATATATGTATGGGAAGATATATTGTTCTTGTTATATTTGATTTCAGTGGGATTAAATGATGTTTTCTTCTGGACTTTCTTTCTTTGAAGAATTATCGGGGTATTCTGTATTTTCTCTATGAGTTTGGTTTTTGATTCTCCGGCATAGTATCGTATCTTGGGTTTCTTTATCCTGGATCTTTTTATTCTGGATTTCTTTATTCGGTTTTCTTGTTATCTTTGTTCAATAATTTGTCAATTATGACTCATGTTTGAAGTATGTTCTTCAGCTCGTGATAATCATGTCAAATATGACTATACTTCTAATTTGATCTTGGTAATGTGGTGATTTTAGTATTGGGGTTTTTTCTAATTTCTGTGTAAGGATTTGACATCAGTAAAGGCATAAGTGATAAAAGCGCGAGTTTCAGTCTGTATGGTGAATTATCTATTTGAAAGATTTCATGTGACAATTATTTCAAGATTATTTTTCCCAAGTCTGATAATAGAATTTCATTTTGTACGGATAAAAGAGTAAATAGTCTGAACGAGAAGTGTATATTTATTAGAAAGAGTTGGATATTAGTTAAAATCACTACGAATGATAAGGTTTTCGTCTTGTGAAAGCTGAAAAGTTTATTACATGTTGACAAAGTTTGGATAGATGAGAATATTGGTAACCGAAGCGTCTGAACTAGACTAGTCTACATTTAGTAAAGACTTCTTGACTTTCAGTAATGTACTGTTGTATGAATTGTGATGTGTTTCAAGACAGTGAGGTAATGTGATAGTTTAGAGCATTCGATGTTACATAAAGTCGGAGTTGTTAAAGGGGTTAAAGCCGAACATTGGGATCTATCAAAATTATCCTTGTCAGTGTTGATATTGGGATGGAAATGAGAAGGATTATTCTTGAGGCCATGTCAGAAATATTTCCACGGTGGAAAGAGGAAAATGTGATGTATCCTATTGTTAAATGTTTGGCGAGATCTATAAATCATATATGTATTGAATGAATTCCTACTCATCAGATTCATGGAATTTCAGGTCTCTTTGATTGTTGGATTTATTGGAATTCCGGTCTCCATTAAATCAACTTGAGATCTAGGTTTTATGTCATGATATCATGGGAAACTGAGAAGGGTTGAAAATTTAAGAACAGTTGAGAGTTGAGACTGTAAGCTTTTAGATCATATGAGAAATTAAAGAGACGTATTGGAGGTATAGCCTAAGTGAAAGTTTTTCGGCACCGAATATGAGATTAAAAGTGAAGACCACTTTTCTGGTAAGATTTTCGGGGATGAAAATCCCTAAAGGCGGGGAGAGTTGTAATATCCTGATTTTGGGCCTAGTCGGAATAGTGGTTTCGTGACCACAAAATCTGAGATAGAAATAATTATTTTATGATTATTTTGAGGTCTATGATATGATTGCATGATTGTGTGAAAATTTCGTGAAGAAATTTTATGCATAAAGTGCTTAAATTGAAATTAGGGACTAAATCGAATAATTTGTAAAACTTGCATTCTAGAAGTTTCTAGTATGAAATTGTTTTGAAATATTAATTAGGAGGTCTTAAATAGCAATTTTACCAATTTCTAAGTCTATGGAAAAAAATTGGACATGGATGGAATTTTTGGAAAGTTTAGTAGTAAGGGTATTTTGGTCATTTAGGGGTAAAATGAATTAAAATACAAAATTAAAAGCCAATTTTGCTCATCTTCAACCTCATGGTCGAATATAGCAAGGAGAAACCATGGCTTGGGGTTTCAAGCTTCCAAGCTCGATTGTAAGTCCATTCTAGCCCCGTTTGTCAAGTTCTTTACGTTTTTGGAGTCCCGGTAGCTCGATTAAGCTTATGCTAGCAATAATTTAACCTAGGGTTTATATTTGGAAAAATACCCATAGGTGAAATTTGTGTATTTTGGTGTTTTATGATAGAATATGAGGTTTTAAATTATGTCAGACAACTTGTGCTACTCGGTTTTAAGCGAAAACTAGCAAAAGGGCTTAATTGGTAAAAATACCTAATAGTCATAAGTACATGTTAGTGTGAGAATTTGATGTTGCCATAGAAGGGAAAAATGATCAGCATGTCATAAAACATAAGAAAATAGACTGAAGTTTAATTTACGAGCTTTGAGGCAAAAGTGTAAATATGCAAAAGTTTAGGGGCAAAACTGTAATTTTTCCAAAATATGATTTTGGGTCAATTTGAATAATGTGAGTCCTAATTAGACTATATTTTCAATGATAGAGCAAGGAAAACTAAAATTCGGGCTAAAATGGGGAAAATACAAAGTTGTGGACGAAATGGTAAAAGTAGCCATTTTCGCATACGAGGTAAGTTCATGTGTAAATGTAGTAACATAAATGTCATTTTAAGCAATTTAATATTGTTTATATGATATGATGCTGATTATTACCATGAAATATTATGCTTTGTGGTTATTGTTGAATAATATGTAATTATGTGAATTACTTGATGAGTATGAACTATCACCGAAGTATCAATTTCGATATTCCGTGGAAGATGGCAAAGATGTGTGATCGAGGAAAATGCCCGTTTGAACCTTAGGAATAGATTAGGATACAAGTGACATGTCACTAGGATGGTTGAGCATCCGAACTCGTTGAGTTGAGTCCGAGTTCACTTATGGATGCAAATGTCCGAACTCGTTGAGTTGAGTCCGAGTTCACTCATGGATGCGAACGCCCGAGCTCATTGAGTTGAGTTCGAGTTCGCTTATGGGCGGGTTACATAGTAGCTTGGCTACATATGTGGCACTTATGTGCAAACTTTCCATGTATCCGAATTATATTCTGATGTGTTCAACGGGTAAAATTTTACTCAAGCGGAGGAATACTCGAGATGAAAGGGATGTATTGGTAAGTGTTGTGAAATGAATACTTTGAACAGGTATGTACTTAACCCTCGGGTTGAAAACTCGATATAACAACAATATGGTAAGATGATAAATGAAAATGTGATATGAATGTCTCGGTGATGATTATGCAAATGATGTTTTATGTTTGCTTATATAGTTATGTTACTTTCAATTTGCATGTGAACTTACTAAGCATTTATGCTTACTCCCTCCTTTTCATTCCTTGTAGTGTTGACAAGCCAGCTCGGAAATCGGAAACGGTCGGAGGCACGCTCACACTATCCGTATACCATCTTGGCATAATGGCTTGTATATTTTGAGTATGGCATGTATTGCATTATAATCATTTTGTGTATATGGTCTTATTGTAACACCCCTAACCCGAGACCGTCGCCGAAGTCAAACACGAGGTGTTAACAGACTTCAAACCACTTATTAAAAATTTCCCAGACAAGCTGCCAATCTGCATACTAGTCTCTTTAAAAATCATATCTTGAGTTCTGAAACTCAAAATCTAGTTTCGTAAATTTTCCCTGGAACTAGACTTATATATCTATATGGTAGAATTTTTGTAGAATTTTTTGTTGGGCCAATTGGTACAGTTTATTAGTTAAAGTCGTCCCTGTTCCTGGGTTCGACTACTCTGACCTTTGTGCATTACGACTTAGATATCTCCCTTTACAGAGATTCAATACTTATGCCATTTGTTTCTAATGAAACTAGACTCAAAAGGGAATCTATACATATAAGGCATGACTTCTAATTCTCTCTGATTAATTTATGGCGAATCTCTAAAGTCGGAACAGGGGATCCAAAAATCGCTCTGGTCCTGTTTCACAAGGGTTTAATTATCTCCTAACATACAGCTCATATGGTCGTTTCGTTTCTTCCATATGAAAATAGACTCATCGAGCTTCGATTACATAATTTATTCATTATTTAATTCCATTCCTACTATTTTTTTTTGATTTTTCAATCTCACATCACTGCTGCTGCCAGCATCTGTTACTAAAGCAACTATGCCTATTTCGTGATATCTCCTTGATCTAACTAATAATTCATCATGCATATCACAAATTATGATCATGACTAGCCATGCCAAAGGCTAATCATTGACAAACATCTCCCTATTACACTATTTCCATATCATGAATTTTAACACCAAAATTAATCAACCATGACATATGGCATAAAAATCGATTAGGCCTCAACTATTATTCAACCAAAACTGAATTGGCCCAATATCAGTCATGATCACATTATAAAACCCATTTACTACGTTTTATAACTAAGTATCATAGGACCCAAAGTCCAAATTAACATTTATGCCATTTTCGCATGGCTGAAAGTTTGCATACCAAAGTTCAAACACAACATAATAGCCTATACATGCCGAAATGTTCTCCTAAACCGACTAAGAAGAAAGTACCAAAACTTGCTAGCTGGTGTGATGACTTCGATGACGGCCCGATCACGCAAAAAGAGACGAGTCCAAGAAACCTAAAATAGGTGACAAGGAAACACCGAGTGAGTATATAACTCAGTAAGTCATAAGCAATGCACTACCATCCATTAATAACATTATCACAAGAGGAAACAAAATGGAACGAGGCTAGTTACTCCATCCATACCGAACCATGCCATAGTTCCTTAGACCTATCGGTTCAATCTCATACCAAGTCATGCATTCACATTCCATATACTAATCAATAGGATATTTGAGGCATTTTCATACATCATTTTATTTTCGTTACAATCATACAACTAAACGACCTTTCACCTATTCCACGATAAATCTTATGTACGTGACTTCAATTATAATTGACACATAGGTTCAAACTTACCAAGCTCAACTCCAAATATAAACATAGCGCCTATTAGCCATGAACTTAAGGTACTTACCCGATCCGCTGTCCGTGATCAACTCAATAATGTCGCACACTTAGTGTCCATAGTGATTCAAAAATATATATTCAGTCCGCACACTCAGTGCTATATAATCAACTCGCACACTTAGTGCTATATAATCAAACTCACACACTTAGTGCTGTACAATTTAAACCCGCACACTTAGTGCCAATCTCATGATCATAAATGTTTATACCCGCACACTTAGTGCCGAAATCAACAACTCAATACATCTCACCTCTTTTCTTTTCATTCAACACTTTCATCACCACATGCATACATGTATATAAATTTATCATTCCATTCGACATAATTACATAGACATTATGTCTATTTAGATCAATACAAAATATATGCTTGGTGACTTACCTTATGTTGGGGAAAACGATTCCAACTCGGCTACTCGATGTTCTTTCCTTTGCCCTTGCTTGCCTCTCCACCTTTAACTTCTTGAGCTAAATCGATAAATTAACTAGTTTAACCGTCTTGCTAAATATTTATATCAAAATATTAATGATTTCATAGCATAGGAGACACATGGCCAATTCTTATCTTTCTACCCTATGCTTTTGAACTATTTGGTTAACAACCATATACTATCACCCTATTGTCGATAATCCAATCAAGGATAGTATCACAATTGTGTAAACCCATATAGCCGAATGTGCAAAATTAAATTCAACATCACCTATATACTTAATTAGATGGCCGAATATACCAAATTAAACTCAACATTAAATGTCACAAGAACCCTAATCTAATTTGCAAATTGCTTGGCCAAAGACTCACAAGTGCCTTATCTATAACCTATTCGGCCTTACTACTTAAACTTAGCCTTTCATACACTTATATCTAATGTCATAGAGATGCCAAATCCTTAAGTGTTCCAACATCTAACTTACTCAATTCAACACATCGAACAACATTTATACCGATTTTGCTAGCACACAAGCCTTTGGCCGAATGTCATTAACCTCTAGTCACCTAAATTTTTATTCTTTAAAACTCATCCAACACTACATTCGGCACCTCCAACCTATAATTTAGATATTCTCAAGTTCATTCACAAGTACATTTATATGACACATATAGCATTAACATTTTTCAACATGAATCTATAAAATGACCGAATACTCATGCACATACATACATAAAGAGAACTCAAATAACACCCAAAAATCTCCTTTCCAAAGTGCATATATACCCATACATACGACAACTTCCATTCTTATCTCCCAACAATGAATTCATGAATTTAGCTATGGGTTAACTAGACTATACACTTATCAACTTAATCTCAACATCAATTAGAATAAAATCACAATGCATACCTTTCCTTTGAACTAGCCATGGCCGAATGCCTTGGTTTCTTTTTTTCAATCTTTCCTTTCTCAATTTCTGCAATGAAGGAGATGAAAGATGAGCCTTCCTTCCTCTTTGTTTTCTTTACTTTATTTCACTAATATTATTTTTTTCTCACATAATGCCATTTCTTATTTTAATAACTAATTAAACATATATATTTGCCCATCAACACCTATCTTGGCCGGCCACTATAAAGAAAATTGGGCAATTTGACATGCAAGTCCACCCTTGTGTTGACATGCACTAATAAACCATTTAAAATTAGTCTATCATATTTCACCATGTCTCATAATGATCCTTATTTAATAATTTCTCATGCAATTGGCATAGAATATAACAATTAATTATTTTTACGACTCGGTTTTGTGGTCCCGAAACCACTTTCCGACTAGGGTCACATTAGGGCTGTCACACTTATGATATGGTTATTAAGTGGTATGGAAATGCTTGGTAATGATTAGCCATTGGAATGGCCAATCATGATCATATTTGGTGTTATGTATGCTAAATTTCTAGCTAATCCATGGAAACCATGAAATAGGTAAAATTTATCATAAAATAGATTCAGACAGCAACAGTGACGTGAGTTTGAAAAATCACTAAAAATAGTAGAGATACAATTAAATGATGAATAATATATGGAATTTAATAATTATGAGTCTATTTTCATATGGATGGAACAAAACAGGTATATGAGTTATATTTTATGAGATGTTTAAATTTTTGTGAAAGAGGGCCAGAGCAATTTCTGGATCCCCTGTTCTGACTTTGGAAATTCACCATAAATTTTTCAAAGATAATTAGAAGTCATAATTTATATGTACAGATTCCTTATTGAGTCTAGTTTTATTAGAAGCAAACGGTATAGATATTGAAACTCTGTACAGGGAGATATTTGATTCATAATACACTGAGGTCAGAGCAGTCAAACTCTGAAACAGGAGAGACTTTAACTAATAAACTGTACTAATTTTCTAGACCAAAAATTCTATAAAAAAATTAGTAAATATATATATGAGTCTAGTTTTAGGGAAAATTTATAGAATTGGATTTCGAGTTTCGTAACTCGAGATATGAATTTTTAAGCGACTATGATGCAGATTGTTAGCTTGACTGAAAATTTTAAAAATAAATTGTTTGAGTTGTTTAAGTAATGAATTAAGTCTATTAACACCTCGTGTTTGACTCCGGTGACGGTCTCGGGTATGGGGCGTTACATAAACACTGTGGTAAATGACATCCCGACAGTTGTAGGTTGCATGATCGGGCCTGTTTTAAATGTGGATCGACAGATCATTACATTCGAGATTGTCCAATGTTAGTTGAAGAAAATTCAGTGCAGAATACAAGATCGGGTAACACTGCAGCTCGAGGTAGACCACCCAAAAATGCTAGTAATATGAGTGGCAGTCGGAGAGGGACTAAAGATACGGTAGTCAGATCTGAGGCTCGTGCACCTGCCAGAGCCTATGCTATACGTGCACGGGAGGAGGCTTCATCCCCGGATGTTATTACTGGTACATTTACTCTCTATGATACTAATGTAATTGCATTGATTGATCCTGATTCTACTCATTCTTATGTGTGTGAGACATTAGTATTCAGCAAGACTCTACCTGTTGAGTCTACTGAGTTTGTGATTAGAGTGTCAAACCCCTTGGGCCGGTGTGTTATGGTTGACAAAGTGTGTAAGAATTTTCCTTTAATGGTTCGAGATCTGTGCTTTTCGGCTAATTTGATATTGCTTCCATTTGATGAGTTCGATATAATTGTGGGTATGGATTGGCTAACTTTACATGATGCTGTTGTGAATTGTAAAAGAAAGACCATTGATCTACGGAGCCAGAAAGATGAAGTTATTCGGATTGAATCTAGTGATTTGTATGGTTTACCAGTAGTGATATCTTCGGTGCTAGCTCAGAAATATGTGAGAAAAGGGTGTGAAGCTTATTTTGCTTATGTACTCGACAGTAAAGTGGCTGAAAGAAACATTGAATCAGTATCTGTTGTATGTGAATATCCGGATGTGTTTCCAGAAGAATTACTGGGTTTGCCACCTATTCGGGAAGTAGAGTTTGGTATTAAGCTAGTGCCAGGGACAACTCCGATATCCATACCTCCATACAGAATGGCACCTATAGAATTAAAAGAATTGAAAGCTCAGTTGCAAGAATTGGCAGATAGAGGTTTCGAGTGACCGAGCTTCTCTCCGTGGGGTGCACCTGTGTTGTTTGTGAAAAAGAAAGATGGAACTATGAGAATGCGCATTGATTACAGACAGCTTAATAAGGTGTCTATAAAGAATAAGTATTCGTTGCCACGGATTCATGATCTGTTTGATCAACTGAAGGGGGCCACAGTATTTTCGAAGATAGATTTGAGATCAGGTTACAATCAGTTGCGAGTTAAAGATTTAGGTGTGTCAAAGACTGCTTTCAGAACGATGTATGAACATTATGAGTTTTTGGTTATGCCTTTTGAACTCACTAATGCACAAGCTATTTTCATGGATTTGATGAATCGGATCTTCAGACCGTATCTGGATCGGTTTGTGGTTGTGTTTATAGACGACATTCTGATATTGTGACAGCCCAAAGTTGACCCTAGTCGGGAAGTGGTTTCGGGACCGCTAAACCGAGTCACCGAAATGTTTGAATGTGATACTTATTGTGTAGAATATGTAATTATGAATGTGTGAAAATTTCAAGCTTCAATTGGGTTGATTTCATGTGAATTTAGTCAATAGGACTTATGTGAGAAAATTCTAAAATGTGATAGGTCAATGTGTGAGGACCTACTAGTGCATGTGGACAAAGGGGGGACTTGCATGTCAAATTCCCCCCCCCTAATGAGTAGTGGCCGGCCATGACAAGGAAGGATGGGCAAAACATGTCATGAAACATGTTTTGTTAGTGGAAGAATAAAATAAGGAGTATGGGTAATAAAGAAATGGAAAACAAAAGAAAAAAAAAATGTGTGTGTGGTGTTTGTCCCCCCATTGCCGTGAGCTAAACAAGAGAAAGGGGGAATTTTGTTCATCCTTTTCTCATCTTCATGCTTGCCAAAAACTAGAAAGAAAAACAAAGAAAAATTTTCTCATCCTTTGGTTCATCCTTGGCCAAAAATTTTAAGGAGGAAAGAAGAAGAAAGGTGAAGAGATTCGGCCATGCATGTAGCTAGGCTAAGGTATGTTTGATGATGTTCCATGAGAGGCATGCATGTTTTAGTTGTTAGCTTGAGTTCTACCTAACCCATGGTCTAAATCTTGCTATGTGATGGAAATGGCACTTGACCATGGATGAATCATTCTTGGTTGATGTTTGATGTTGTGGTGATGAGGCATGAGGATGAGTTAAGATTCGGCCTAGGTGGAGGTTGTGTTAATGTCATTGCATGCAAAATATGAAGCTTGTTAATGATGCATGTGATGATGGCTTGATGATTCTTGAACCTCCTTTTTAGCATTTTTTTTGTTGTGTGAGCACATATGTGCATTGGTTGCTAAATGGAGAAGAATCGGCTAGCAAGATGTGTGCTAAGGCCGAATGTAACTTTGCATGTTAATGAGCAATGCATGTGTTAAATTGATGAAAAGGGGGAGGATGCTTTACTAGTGTGTACATGTGTGTATTAAGTGTTGAAATCGACCCCAAAAATGGACATGCATATTCGGCCAAGGGCAAGAAATTAGCTAATATGTTGTGTTGATGCATGATTTTTGCATGTATGAGACTTTAATGTCTAATGTATAAATATGGGCTAAGTGCCTTGTGTTCATCTTTTGATGCCTAAAATGATGAAATCAATTTATTTGTTTGATTAAGCTCAAGAGCAAAGGGGAAATAAAACCGATAAAGGGAAGGAAAAAGTGGTTGAATAGCTAGCGGAATCGTTCGACAACACCCGAGGTAAGTTCTTGAGTAAGAGAGCTTAAATTTCGATGTGATTAAATCATGCTCTATGTGTGGCTATTGAGCCGAATGTGCAAGGACAATATGTGCCTTGTGTTTGAGTTTCGTAAACGAAAATGAAATATGAATGTGCTATGAATTATTGTTAGATGTGCATGATTAATTGAATGCTGCCCGGGCTAAGTCCCGAAGGCTTTGTGCTAAGTGAATATATCCGGATTAAGATCCGAAGGCCTTTGTGCGAGATACTAAATCCGGGTTAAGTCCCGAAGGCATTCGTGCGAGTTATTAAATCCGGGTTAAGTCCCGAAGGCATTCGTGCGAGTTGTTAAATCCGGGTTATGTCCCGAAGGCATTGTGTGAGTTACTAAAACCGGGCTATGTCCCGAAGGCATTTGAACGAGGAGCTATATCCGGTTAAATCCCGAAGGTACGTGATTTGGTAATGAATGAGCTTGCTGTAAAATTCCAGCGAATACTCGAAAAACATCCCAATATGGGGATATGTTACGTATGTGTTGAATTTAATCGAGCCCTTACAAATAAATGTTCGCTCAGTTGATAAATGAGCTACCGGCCTTCGGCCAAGTTAGTTTATTGTGTATGTACATAAGGGTTGTTAATGTTGTGAAGCAAGTTTGATATCGGTAAATTGCGTATTATGAAATATTCCGTTTAGCTAAATGTGTGCTATTCTTTGTGCATGCTGGAATTCCTTGCTCAAACTTACTAAGCATAAATTGCTTACTCGTTACATTGCTCCTCTGTTTTATAGATTTTTGGTTCTCCAGCTATCGGACTCGGGATCTTGAAGTCGAAGTCGCCCACACTATCAAAGGCTCTTTTGGGTACTATTTTGGTTGAATTTTGTTATGGCATGTATAGGACTACCCATTGTTGTCTTTCGAGTACTTTATGAAATGTATAAGTGTACAGCCATGCGAAAATGGCTTGTAGAAGTGGAGTATGGCATTAGACCATTCGTATTTGTGAATGTATAGATGGTTTCATGATGTAACTATGTTGGAATGGAAGTGTTGAGCAAATGATCAGCCACTAGAATGGCTAAGTATGATCATATGTGGGCTTATGTATGACAAGGCCCTAGTTGGTCCATGAAACCCCAAATTAGGTAAGGTTCACTTTGAAAACAGAAGCTGATAGCAGCAGTGGTGTGGATTGGAAAAATCACAAGAATTCGTAGGAGTGGAATTAAATAGTGAATAAATTATGTAATCGAACCTTGATGAATCTACTTTCATATGGAAGTAACGAAACAATTATAGGAACAGTACAGAAAGAGATATTCGGGTTCTTGTGGAACAGGGCCAGAACAGTTTCTGGATTCACTGTTCCGCCTTTGGAAATTCACTATAAATTGACCAGAGATAATTAGGGGTCATACCTTATATGTATGGATTCCTCTCTGAGTCTAGCTTCCATAGAAACAAACGGCATCAGTATTGAAGCTCTGTGGAGAGAGATATCCCAGTCGTAATGGGAAAAGGTCAGTGTAGTCGACCCCTGTAACATGGGAGACTTTGACTAATAAACTGTACTAATTGGCCCGACCAAAAATTCTAGAAAAAAATCCATAGGTGGGGACATGAGTCTAGTTTCAGGGAAAAATCACAAAACTGATTTTTGAGTTGTGAAACTCAAGATATGATTTTTGAAGCGACTAGTACTCAGACTGGGCAGTGTCTGGAAAAATTTTTTCAAAGTTTGTTAACATCTCGTGTCCGACTCCGGTGTCGGTCTCGGGTTCGGGGTGTTACATTTTATTGGTATCAGAGCCAGGTTTAGTCGATTCTAGGACTACCGTAATGTTTTGGGTCTAGCTATACATGCCATTTTATGTGATTACTTGATAGTGTGGTGATTTCCGACAATTGTAAATGTGTTTATTTATAGTAATGGATCCCGATCGTGACCGAGAGGTAGCTGATGATCTTGAGAGTGTAGCGCCTGCTCCCGCACAAGGGACAGTGCCGGCAAACTCTCAACCTAATGCTAGTAATCAGAATGATGAAGCTAGACAAGCATTCTATAGCGTGATGAATGATTGGTTTAACCAATACATTCGAACTAATATGGCTGTTCCACAACCTCCATTCCCGAACAAATACTACCCCCGCACCTACAATACCGCCGGTAACGGACCAAATAAGGTCACATAAGCCCCAGTTGACAGAATCCGAAAACATGGGGCTACTGAATTTAAGGCTATGGATAGCGATGATGCCGAGCAAGCTGAATTTTGGCTGGACAACACTATCCGGGTACTCGATGAGCTATCTTGTACACCCGATGAATTCCTAAAGTGTGCTATCTCCTTGCTACGTGATTCTGCCTACTATTGGTGGAGTACTCTGACTTCTATTGTGCCCCGAGAGCAAGTAACTTGGGAGTTTTTCCAAACTGAGTTTCGGAAAAAGTATATCAGTCAGAGATTTGTTGATCAAAAACGGAAGGAATTTCTTGAGCTTAAGCAAGGCTCCATGTCGGTTACTGATTACGAGCGAAAATTTGTTAGACTTAGCAAATACGCTCGGGAATGTGTTTCGTCCGAAGCTGTTATGTGTAAACGCTTCGAGGATGGGCTGAATGAAGATATAAAAATGTTCGTTGGCGTTCTTGAAATACAAGAGTTCGTGGTACTCGTTGAACGAGCTTGTAAAGCCGAAGAGCTTAGAAAAGAAAAGCAAAGAGTTGATGAGGGAACTGGAGAGTTTCGTAAAACATCCTCGGGAGGTCTCTTCAACAGACATCGAAGAGATTTTGAGATGATGCGGGCCAGTTTAGAGGCACTTCGGGCCTTTTTGGACGAGATCGTGATCGACCCCCTGTGGGTACACGAGGCACTTCGGTCGCCAGTGTTGGGAATGAACGTCGAGACAGGACGAAATGCCGATATTGCGGTAAATGGCATTCGGGGAGTTGTAGATTTCCTGACCGCTCCTGTTACAAATGCGGATCAGTGGACCACTTCATTAAAGATTGCCCGAGGTTGTCGGGACAGAATGCAAATCAGAGTGGGAGACCGGGTGCTACCACTGCTCGAGGTAGACCATCTGGAAATATGGGCAATGCTGGTGGTGGTCAGAGAGGATCTAGAGATGATATAACCAGATCCGAAGCCCGTGCGCCTGCTAGAGCTTATGCTATACGTGCCCGCGAGGATGCTTCTTCGCCTGATGTTATTACCGGTACATTCACCCTCTTTGATACTAATGTAATTGCTTTGATTGACCCCGGTTCTACTCATTCTTACATATGTGAAACCTTAGCATCCAGTAAGACTTTACCTATTTAGTCTACTGAGTTCGTAATTCGGGTGTCAAATCCCTTGGGTCGTTACGTGCTTGTCGACAAAGTGTGTAAGAAATGTCCCCTGGAAATTCGAGGTTCCTGTTTTCCAGCGGACTTGATGCTTTTCCCGTTTGATGAATTTGATGTTATCCTTGGGTTGGATTGGTTGACCGCGCATGATGCGATTGTGAATTGCAAGAGCAAGACTATTGATTTGAGGTGCGCAAATAACGAAGTAGTCCGAATTGAGTCTGCGGACTTGAAGGGGATGCCAGCTGTAATATCAGCAATGTTGGCTCAGAAATATGTAAAAAAAAAAAAGGGTGCGAAGCATACCTTGCATATGTGCTTGATGACAAAGAATTAGAAAAGAAACCCGAATCTGTGCCGGTGGTTTGTGAATACCCGGATGTTTTTCCGGAAGAATTACCGGGTTTACCACCTGTTCGGGAGGTAGAGTTTGGTATTGAGCTTGTACCTGGGACTATGCCGATTTCGATAGCTCCGTATCGTATGGCACCAACTGAGTTAAAGGAGTTGAAAGCTCAGTTGCAAGAACTGACGGATAGAGGTTTCGCTCGACCAAGTTTCTCACCTTGGGGTGCACCAGTATTGTTCGTGAAAAGAAGGACGGAACCATGAGGTTGTGCATTGACTATCGTCAGCTGAATAAAGTGACGATAAAGAACAAATATCCGTTGCCGTGCATCGATGATTTGTTCGACCAACTGAAGGGAGCCTTAGTGTTCTCAAAAATAGATTTGAGATCGGGCTATTATCAGTTGCGAATTCGAGATCCAGATATTCCCAAAACTGCCTTCAGAACGAGATATGGTCACTACGAATTCTTAGTGATGCCGTTTGGGCTCACTAATGCCCCTGCGGTATTTATGGATTTGATGAATCGGATCTTCAGACCGTATTTGGATCAGTTCGTAGTTGTGTTCATTGATGACATTTTGGTCTATTCAAGAGATGAGACCGAACATGCTGGGCATCTGAGGCTAGTGGTGCAAATTTTGCGGGATAAGCAGTTATATGCTAAGTTCAGTAAGTGCGAGTTCTGGTTAAGAGAGGTTAGCTTCTTGGGTCATGTGGTATCCGCGTCGGGTATTCGAGTTGACCCGAACAAAATTTCAGCCATACTTGACTGGAAACCTCCGAGAAATATTACTGAAGTTCGGAGCTTTTTGGGGCTCGCCGGTTATTACCGACGATTTGTGAAAGGTTTCTCGATGATAGCCACACCAATGACGAAGCTACTTCAAAAGGATGTTAAGTTCGAGTGGACGGAGAAATGTCAGAAAAGTTTCAACCAACTGAAAACTCATTTGACTGAAGCTCCAATTTTGGTGCAACCCGAATCAGGTAAAGAGTTTGTCATTTATAGTGACGCATCCCTACTTGGGTTGGGTCGCGTATTGATGCAAGAAGGTCGAGTCGTGGCCTATGCGTCGAGACAATTGAAGCCACACGAGAGGAATTATCCGACCCATGATCTCGAACTAGCTGCCATCGTGTTTGCTTTAAAAATATGGCGACATTATCTGTTTGGTGAGAAGTGCCATGTATTTTCGGATCACAAAAGTCTCAAATATTTGATGACTCAACGAGACTTGAATCTGCGACAAAGACGTTGGCTTGAGTTGTTGAAAGATTACGAGCTTGTCATTGATTACCACCCGGGAAAGGCTAACGTGGTTGCGGACGCCTTAAGCCGGAAGTCATTGTTTGCTTTACGAGCGATGAATGTGCATTTGTCTGTTCTACCAGACAGTGTGTTAGTAGTTGAAGTAAAAGCTAAACCATTATTGACTCACCAAATTCGTGAAGCTCAGAAAGTCGATGATGAATTGGTTGCAAAACGGGCTAAGTGTTTTCCGAACGAGGAATCGGAGTTTCAAATTGATGATGATGATTGTTTGAGGATCAGAAATCGTTTGTGTGTTCCAAGGAATTCGGAACTCATTTCGATGATTCTGAACGAAGCCCATTGTTGCCGAATGTCAATTCACCCGGGGAGTACGAAAATGTACAACGATTTGAAACGTCAATTTTGGTGGCATGGTATGAAACGGGACATCTCCGACTTTGTTTCGAGATGTTTAATATGTCAACAAGTGAAAGCGGAACATCAAGTGCTTTCAGGATTACTCCAGCCGATCATGATACCCGAGTGGAAATGGGATCGAGTCACAATGGACTTTGTGTCCGGACTGCCCTTGTCAGCAAGTAAGAAGGGTGCGATATGGGTTATTGTTGATAGACTGACTAAGTCGGCTCATTTCATCCCCGTACGTACGGATTTTTCATTGGATAAACTAGCTGAATTGTACGTTTATCAAATTGTGAGATTATACGGGGTACCTGTTTCTATCGTGTCGGATAGAGATCCGAGATTCACCTCACGATTTTGGAAGAAATTGCAAGAAGCTCTGGGTACTAAGCTGCATTCTAGCACTGCTTTTCACCCCCAAACCGATGGTCAATCCGAGCGGATAATTCAGATACTTGAGGATATGTTGAGATGTTGCATCCTCGAGTTCAGTAGTTCATGGGAACGGTATTTACCTTTGATTGAATTCGCTTACAACAATAGTTTTCAATCAAGTATTAAGATGGCACCTTATGAGGCTTTGTACGGTCGTAAATGCCGTACACCATTGTTTTGGACCGAGCTCGGTGAAAGCAAAATTTTCGGAGTTGATTTGATTAGAGATGCTGAACAGAAAGTAAAGGTAATCCGTGAAAGTCTGAAGGTATCCACGGATCGTCAGAAATCGTACGCAGATTTGAAACGAAAAGACATCGAGTATCAGGTAGGAGACAAAGTGTTCCTTAAGGTTTCACCTTGGAAAAAGATACTCAGGTTCGGCCGTAAGGGCAAGTTGAGCCCAAGATTCATTGGGCCGTACGAAATCTCCGAACGAGTTGGTCCGGTTGCGTATAGATTGATTTTGCCCCCAGAGCTTGAAAAGATTCATGACGTCTTTCATGTTTCGATGCTTCGACGCTATCGATCTGATCCATCGCACATAATTAGCCCATCGGAGGTTGAAATTCAAGTCGACATGAGCTATGAAGAAGAACCGATGCGTATCCTAGCTCGTGAAGTGAAGGAGTTGCGAAACAAAAGAGTTCCGCTAGTAAAGGTGTTATGGCTCAAACTCGGGATCGAGGAAGCTACTTAGGAGACCGAGAGCTCGATGAAAGAACGATACCCAAACCTATTTACCGGTAAGATTTTCGGGGACGAAAATTTCTTAAGTGGGGGAGAGTTGTGACAGCCCAAAGTTGACCCTAGTCGGGAAGTGGTTTCGGGACCGCTAAACCGAGTCACCGAAATGTTTGAATGTGATACTTATTGTGTAGAATATGTAATTATGAATGTGTGAAAATTTCAAGCTTCAATTGGGTTGATTTCATGTGAATTTAGTCAATAGGACTTATGTGAGAAAATTCTAAAATGTGATAGGTCAATGTGTGAGGACCTACTAGTGCATGTGGACAAAGGGGGGACTTGCATGTCAAATTCCCCCCCCTAATGAGTAGTGGCCGGCCATGACAAGGAAGGATGGGCAAAACATGTCATGAAACATGTTTTGTTAGTGGAAGAATAAAATAAGGAGTATGGGTAATAAAGAAATGGAAAACAAAAGAAAAAAAAAATGTGTGTGTGGTGTTTGTCCCCCCATTGCCGTGAGCTAAACAAGAGAAAGGGGGAATTTTGTTCATCCTTTTCTCATCTTCATGCTTGCCAAAAACTAGAAAGAAAAACAAAGAAAAATTTTCTCATCCTTTGGTTCATCCTTGGCCAAAAATTTTAAGGAGGAAAGAAGAAGAAAGGTGAAGAGATTCGGCCATGCATGTAACTAGGCTAAGGTATGTTTGATGATGTTCCATGAGAGGCATGCATGTTTTAGTTGTTAGCTTGAGTTCTACCTAACCCATGGTCTAAATCTTGCTATGTGATGGAAATGGCACTTGACCATGGATGAATCATTCTTGGTTGATGTTTGATGTTGTGGTGATGAGGCATGAGGATGAGTTAAGATTCGGCCTAGGTGGAGGTTGTGTTAATGCCATTGCATGCAAAATATGAAGCTTGTTAATGATGCATGTGATGATGGCTTGATGATTCTTGAACCTCCTTTTTAGCATTTTTTTTTGTTGTGTGAGCACATATGTGCATTGGTTGCTAAATGGAGAAGAATCGGCTAGCAAGATGTGTGCTAAGGCCGAATGTAACTTTGCATGTTAATGAGCAATGCATGTGTTAAATTGATGAAAAGGGGGAGGATGCTTTACTAGTGTGTACATGTGTGTATTAAGTGTTGAAATCGACCCCAAAAATGGACATGCATATTCGGCCAAGGGCAAGAAATTAGCTAATATGTTGTGTTGATGCATGATTTTTGCATGTATGAGACTTTAATGTCTAATGTATAAATATGGGCTAAGTGCCTTGTGTTCATCTTTTGATGCCTAAAATGATGAAATCAATTTATTTGTTTGATTAAGCTCAAGAGCAAAGGGGAAATAAAACCGATAAAGGGAAGGAAAAAGTGGTTGAATAGCTAGCGGAATCGTTCGACAACACCCGAGGTAAGTTCTTGAGTAAGAGAGCTTAAATTTCGATGTGATTAAATCATGCTCTATGTGTGGCTATTGAGCCGAATGTGCAAGGACAATATGTGCCTTGTGTTTGAGTTTCGTAAACGAAAATGAAATATGAATGTGCTATGAATTATTGTTAGATGTGCATGATTAATTGAATGCTGCCCGGGCTAAGTCCCGAAGGCTTTGTGCTAAGTGAATATATCCGGATTAAGATCCGAAGGCCTTTGTGCGAGATACTAAATCCGGGTTAAGTCCCGAAGGCATTCGTGCGAGTTATTAAATCCGGGTTAAGTCCCGAAGGCATTCGTGCGAGTTATTAAATCCGGGTTAAGTCCCGAAGGCATTCGTGCGAGTTGTTAAATCCGGGTTATGTCCCGAAGGCATTGTGTGAGTTACTAAAACCGGGCTATGTCCCGAAGGCATTTGAACGAGGAGCTATATCCGGTTAAATCCCGAAGGTACGTGATTTGGTAATGAATGAGCTTGCTGTAAAATTCCAGCGAATACTCGAAAAACATCCCAATATGGGGATATGTTACGTATGTGTTGAATTTAATCGAGCCCTTACAAATAAATGTTCGCTCAGTTGATAAACGAGCTACCGGCCTTCGGCCAAGTTAGTTTATTGTGTATGTACATAAGGGTTGTTAATGTTGTGAAGCAAGTTTGATATCGGTAAATTGCGTATTATGAAATATTCCATTTAGCTAAATGTGTGCTATTCTTTGTGCATGCTGGAATTCCTTGTTCAAACTTACTAAGCATAAATTGCTTACTCGTTACATTGCTCCTCTGTTTTATAGATTTTTGGTTCTCCAGCTATCGGACTCGGGATCTTGAAGTCGAAGTCGCCCACACTATCAAAGGCTCTTTTGGGTACTATTTTGGTTGAATTTTGTTATGGCATGTATAGGACTACCCATTGTTGTCTTTCGAGTACTTTATGAAATGTATAAGTGTACAGCCATGCGAAAATGGCTTGTAGAAGTGGAGTATGGCATTAGACCATTCGTATTTGTGAATGTATAGATGGTTTCATGATGTAACTATGTTGGAATGGAAGTGTTGAGCAAATGATCAGCCACTAGAATGGCTAAGTATGATCATATGTGGGCTTATGTATGACAAGGCCCTAGTTGGTCCATGAAACCCCAAATTAGGTAAGGTTCAATTTGAAAACAGAAGCTGATAGCAGCAGTGGTGTGGATTGGAAAAATCACAAGAATTCGTAGGAGTGGAATTAAATAGTGAATAAATTATGTAATCGAACCTTGATGAATCTACTTTCATATGGAAGTAACGAAACAATTATAGGAACAGTACAGAAAGAGATATTCGGGTTCTTGTGGAGCAGGGCCAGAACAGTTTCTGGATTCACTGTTCCGCCTTTGGAAATTCACTATAAATTGACCAGAGATAATTAGGGGTCATACCATATATGTATGGATTCCTCTCTGAGTCTAGTTTCCATAGAAACAAACGGCATCAGTATTGAAGCTCTGTGGAGAGAGATATCCCAGTCGTAATGGGAAAAGGTCAGTGTAGTCGACCCCTGTAACATGGGAGACTTTGACTAATAAACTGTACTAATTGGCCCGACCAAAAATTCTAGAAAAAAATCCATAGGTGGGGACATGAGTCTAGTTTCAGGGAAAAATCACAAAACTGATTTTTGAGTTGTGAAACTCAAGATATGATTTTTGAAGCGACTAGTACTCAGACTGGGCAGTGTCTGGAAAAATTTTTTCAAAGTTTGTTAACATCTCGTGTCCGACTCCGGTGTCGGTCTCGGGTTCGGGGTGTTACAGATATACTCTCATAGTGAAGGTGAACATGTCGAACATTTAAGACTTGTATTGCAGACGTTGTGAGATAAGCAGTTGTATGCGAAATTCAGTAAATGTGAGTTTTGGTTAAGTGAAGTCATTTTTCAGGGTCACGTGGTGTCAGCATCAGGTATTCAGGTTGATCCGAGCAAAATATCAGTTATACTGGATTGGAAACCTCCGAAGAATGTTTCTAAAGTTCGAAGCTTTCTGGGACTTGCTGGTTATTACAGACACTTCGTGAAAGGTTTCTCTATGATTGCAGCTCCAATGACAAAGCTACTGCGGAAAGATGTTAAGTTCGAATGGTCAGAGAAGTGTCAGAAAAGTTTTGATCAGTTGAAAGCCCTTTTGACCGAAGCTCCAGTGCTAGTTCAGCCAGAATCGGGTAAAGAATTTGTTATTTACAGTGATGCATCTTTGAATGGTTTGGCCTGTGTTTTGATGCAGGAAGGAAAACTTATAGCTTATGCCTCTAGACAGTTGAAGCCACATGAAAAGAATTATCTGACACATGACCTAGAATTGGCAGCCATTGTGTTCGCATTGAAGATTTGGCGTCACTATCTGTTCGACGAGAAATGTCATATTTACTCTGATCATAAAAGCCTGAAATACTTGATGACTCAGAAAGATCTGAATTTGAGACAACGCCGATGGTTAGAACTGTTAAAAGACTACGAGCTTGTGATTGACTATCACCCAGGAAAGGCTAATGTTGTTGCTGATGCTTTAAGCCGAAAATCACTATTTACTTTGCGTGCAATGAATACGCATATGGCTATGTCAGATGATGGTTCGATAGTAGCTGAATTGAAAGCTAGACCGTTATTTATTCAACAAATATGTGATGCCCAGAAGGTTGATAATGAATTGATCACAAAACGAGTTCAATGTGAGACGGATGTTGATTCAGAGTTTAAGGTTGATGCTGATGACTATTTGAGATTCAGGGACCGGATATGTGTTTCGAGGAATACAGAGTTGATCCAGATGATTTTGAATGAAGCACATAGTAGTCGGTTATCTGTCCACCCAGGTAGTAAAAAGATGTATAATGATCTAAAACAGCTTTATTGGTGGCATGGTATGAAACGAGACATTTCTGACTTTGTTGCAAGATGTTTAGTCTATCAACAAGTAAAAGCTAAACATCAGGTGCCTTCAGGATTGCTTCTGCCTATCATGATACCTGAGTGGAAATGAGATAGAGTTACGATGGATTTTGTATCTGGTTTACCATTGACACCAAGCAAGAAAGATGCAATTTGGGTTGTTGTTGATAGATTGACTAAATCAGCTCATTTTGTTCCGATACGTACGGATTACTCACTTGATAAGCTAGCTGAATTGTATGTTTCTTAGATTGTGAGATTACATGGTGTGCTTATATCCATTGTTTCGGATCGAGATCCGAGGTTTACATCACAGTATTGGAAGAAATTGCAAGATGCACTAAGTACGAAATTACATTTCAGTACTGCTTTCCATCCGCAAATAGATGGCCAATCTGAGCGAATTATTTAGATACTTGAGGATATGTTGAGATGTTGCATTCTCGAGTTCGAAGGTACATGGGAACGATACCTGTCTCTGATTGAATTTGCATATAACAATAGTTATCAATCAAGTATCAAAATGGCACCTTATGAGGCTTTGTATGGTCGTAAATTTCGTACGCCATTGTACTGGACTGAGCGCAGTGAAAATAAGATACATGGGGTCGATTTGATCAGAGAAACTAAACAGAAGGTGAAAGTGATTCATGAAGGTTTAAAAGTAGCATCAGATCCTCAGAAATCTTATGCGGACTTGAAACGTAAAGATATAGAGTTTCAGATTGGAGACAGAGTCTTCTTGAAAGTGTCACCGTGGAAGAAAATACTCAGATTCGGTCGAAAAGGTAAATTGAGTCCGATGTTTATTGGGCCATATGAAGTTGTAGAGCGTATCAGACCGGTTACTTACAGATTATCGTTGCCACCTGAGTTAGAAAGGATCCACAATGTGTTTCATGTTTTGATGCTTTGAAGATATCGATCTGATCCTTCTCATGTGATCAGTCCGTTTGAGATTGAAATTCAGTCTGATATGAGCTACGAAGAAGAGTCGATTCGTATTTTAACTCGTGAGACTAAAGAGTTACGGAATAAGATCTCATTAGTTAAAGTATTATGGCATAAGCATGGAGTTGAGGAAGCAACATGGGAGCCAAAAGATACAATGAAAGAATGTTATCCAAACCTATTCACTGGTAAGATTTTCGGGGATGAAAATCCCTAAGGAGGGGAAAGTTGTAACAGCCTGATTTAGACCCTCATTGAAACGGTGGTTTCAGGACCACGAATTCGAGTCTGAAAAATATTTAAAAATTATTTTCTATGTTTATTTTGTGTGAATTTATATCTGTGAAATTTTCGTGATTTAATTTTGTCGTTTAGGTGTTCGATTAAATAAAAGGCCTTAATCGCGTAAATTGAAAAGTGGGTAGTTTATTTTGTAAAGGGCTTATTTGTTAATGGCTTTCTAAGTGAGAGTATTTATGATGAAATTAGCCCATTATATAAAATTTTGGATGGTAGTGTGCATAATATAAGTGATTTTATAATTTATTAATTAAAGTTAAAAAAAAGGTAAAATACTAATAAATTAATATATGTTGTTATATTATAAAATAAAAAGCCATGTCCATGTTTTTCATTCTTTCTTGCATCGAATTTAAACAAAAAGAAAAAGGAAGAATAGAAGACTAGGTTCGGCCATCTTTTAAGCAAAAAAAAATCAAGGTTCATTCTTTGTCGGTTTTTGTTAATTTCTACGTTTTTGAGATTGTTGCTTCGAGTACTACAAAACCCATGCTTGAATTTTTTATTTTGATGAATATTTTGAGCTGTGCCATTGTTAATAGCTTGTGATTTTTGCGGTTTGATGATGAAAAATGAAAGATATGTTTTAGCCTAACATATTTTGTTTTGGAATTTTTGATAATTTTGAGTAATTAGGACTTAATTGCAAAAATAATAATTTGAGGGACTAAAATGTGAAATTAATGAAATATATGGACTAGTATGGTAATGGGTAAGTTTAGGCTAAACATGGGTAATTGGAAATTTTGTGTATTTTGTGTTTTGTGCAATAGGGACTAAATTGTAAAAATTATAAATGTTAGGGGTAAAATGGTAATTTTCCTATTTATGTGTTTTTGGACTAAATTGAATGAAAATATGTTTGAATGAGCTTAATTTGAAAATTTTTAGATCAAGAACTAAAGAAATAAGATTTGGATCGGGGAAAAACGAAAGTTGTCGACTAGCTGCCCGATTCCATTTTGTACCGTCAGAGGTAAGTTTATAAGCAAATAGACGTGTTTATTTGGTAATTAAATGTTCTATTTATATGCTGTTATGAAATGTGGAATTTTAATATGCTATGGCCGAAAATGATTAAATTTGACTACTACACTTCCGAGTTCAATTCGACCGAGTTATGACGTCCGAAAGCCCCATATGAACCTTAAGAATAGCTAGGATACATATGACATGACATAGGATTCCGGTATATGTGTGCGAGTAAGACCATGGCATCGATATGTGATTCCGATATGTGTTTACGAGTAAGACCCTGTCTGGGACAATGGCATCGATATGTGGTTACATGTAAGACCACGTCTGGGACGTTGGCATTGTATGATTTATGTTATTGTCCGAGTGTCCTATCCAATTCCGAATGGTTCATCGGGCAGTGATAATCTATATTTGAATATGTTAAACGAGCCATGTGACAGGTATGAATTAAATTGTTACCAAGTCAAGGTAATGACAGTAAGTAATTAATATTCAATATAATGATTTATTGAATGAATATATTCATATTAGAGTGGTTCGGTTAAATTTATTATTGAGATAGTTATATTATTAGTTTGTTTATTTTCTTATAGCTTACTAAGCTATAATAACTTATCTTGTGAATATTTATTTCTGTTTTGTAGATTGTTTTTGGAAAGTCAAGTTACAAGCTTGGGGATCGTCTGCGAAGTTCATCACACTATCTACTATTTTGGGTACCTTTATAATTTAAATTCGAATTATGGCATGTATAGGCTGAAGTGTGTTTTGGGATGGTAAATTTTGGTTGTGTATAAAGCCATACGAAATGGCTAAGTTTTTATGTTTGATTTCAGTACGTTTTTTTTATGATCTGAATTCATTTCAGTTTTAATGTTACATGCTATAAAGGAATAATAGTTTGGATAGGTGTTATATATTTCGAAAATAGCATGATAACGTTTGGATCTTTGGAGGTGGTTGATGAAAAGATTTTGGTTTGTATATCTTTCCTTAACATGCTTAGTTGATTCGACTATTGCTAGATATAGATAATATAAATATGAAATTGGTTGCTATGATAATATAAGTATTAAATTATGAATTAGTATTAAATGTTGTATGGCTAAGTTCGAATGTGGTAAAGGTTTAACGAAATATGCCTTGTTTTGCGAGTGGGTTACTAAATCGATTTAATGTTAGAGTGAAATAATCATATTATGTATACGTGGACAGGTCAAAGATAATAATGTAATGAATTGGGGAAGTAGGAACAAGTTAAATTAGTTTTTTTTAATTTAGTATTTATGTAGTATGTGTGTTTCTGCAGATATATTATTATTAGGTTGACATCTGTACGTTTATAAGTTCATGGTAGAAAGGTGGTATTAATTATTTCTGGTAAAAAAAAATGGGTTTATAGATCTGATTTTCAAATATGATATTTGTGCCATTTTAGTTTGGATATGCAATTTGGATGTTGGGCATGGTTCGTTAGTGTACCTTGATTAACAAAGTTGGAAGTGAACAATTGTCACAGCTTAGTTATTAAACACATTTATGTTCGGCTAAATGCATGGAAAAATGACCTATTTGATGTTATATGAAAGTTGTATAATGTATACGTTAGTACTTTAATTATAATTATAATAAAAATTGATTATACATGTTATAATGTACAAGTGCCGAATATAAGTTGATTAAATTGAGTGACTATGTGTATATGATTTTAGTGAGTTCTATTAATGTATAATTTTAGTATGCTTTTGTACATGGCGTGGCAATGACATGTATAAGTGTGTGACTTCTAGATATATATGTATATAATATTCTTTGAACATATGTTTTAGTTATAAATTAAAAATATGCTTGATTGAGTGGCTTGTTAATTAGCCGAAGTCAATAAGTTTGTATAAATATATTTTGGGCAATCGAATTAGAAAAAGATTAATGTGGTTTTTGTTAGATTCAAAATAGTACATTATTCGATAATTTTGTTTTAATTATTTGAATAGTTTAATTAGTTGATTTATTTATATACCTCTGTATATATGAATATGAACTGTGTTAACATGTGAATATTAGAAATTGTACTTATGTCTGTAATGCCTTGTTACCCTAATACGGCAATGGAAACGGGTTAGAGGTGTTACAAGCACCGCTTTTCATCCCCAGACCGATGGTCAATCCGAGCGGATAATTCAGATACTCGAGGATATGTTGAGATGTTGCATCCTTGAGTTTAGTGGTACATGGGAACGGTATTTACCTTTGATTGAATTCGCTTACAGTAATAGTTTTCAATCAAGCATTAAGATGGCACCTTACGAGGCTTTGTATGGTCGTAAATGCCGTACACCGTTGTTTTGGACTGAGCTTAGCGAAAGTAAAATCTTCGGGGTTGATTTGATTAAAGATGCTGAACAGAAAGTAAAAGTGATCCATGAAAGTCTGAAAGCAGCTTCAGATCGTCAAAAGTCGTATGTGGATTTAAAACGAAAAGACATTGAGTATCAGGTCAGAGACAAAGTGTTTTTTAAAGTTTCACCTTGGAAAAAGGTGCTCAGATTTTGCCGCAAGGGCAAATTGACTCCGAGGTTCATCGGGCCATATGAAATATCCGAACGAGTTGGGCCGGTAGCATACAGATTGATTCTGCCCCCTGAACTTGAAAAGATTCACAATGTTTTTCATGTTTCGATGCTTCGACGTTATAGATCTGATCCATCGCATGTAATTAGTCCATCAGAGGTTGAGATTTGATTTGATTTGAGCTATGACGTAGAACTGGTTCGTATTTTGGCTCGTAAAGTAAAAGAACTATGAAATAAGAAAATCTCATTAGTGAAAGTACTGTGGCTCAAACACGGGGTTGAAGAAGCGACTTGGGAGCCAGAAGACTCAATGAAAGAACGTTATCCTAATCTTTTCGCTGGTAAGATTTTCGGGGACGAAAATTTCTAAGGGGGGAGAGTTGTGACAGCCCTAATTTGACCCTCATCGGAAAGTGGTTTCGGGACCACAAAATCGAGTCATAAAATATAATTAACCGTTGTATTCTATGCTTATTATATGTGTAAATGCATGTGTGAAAGTTTCATGCTTTGATTTTGTCGTTTGTATATGAAATTTATTAAATAGGACTTATGTGAGACATTTCTGAAATGTGATAGGTTAATTTAAAAATGGTCTATTAATGCATGATATAAAAAAATCGACTTGCATGTCAAATTATCCATTTTTAATATAGTGGCCGACCATGTTGATGTTTAATATAAAATATATGTATTATTTATTAGTTTAATGGCAACTAAATGGCTTTGTATTTTATAATATTGATGAATAAAAAAATAGAAAAGGGGGTGAAGAAAACAAAGTTTCATCTTTGTTCTTCTTAGCCGAATTTTAAAGAAGAAAAGGGGCAAGACATTCGGTCATTTTAAGCTTGAGGAAGGTTAGTAAATTATGTGAGATTTTTGAAATTTTAGCTTGTTTTAAGTTAATTATCAAGTTTCTTACTTAGCCCATGTCAAAACTTTGAATTTTGGGTGATGAATTGAGCATTCGGTTATGGTAGATAAGGAAGGGATTGGATTATTACCTTTATGTTTTGATGAAGAATTGTTGATGAAAGAAGTTTGAACTAGTTAAAAATTTAAATTACTAGTACTTATATTTGTAATAGCCGAACTTGGACTTGCTTAATGACTTGAACAAGTTTTTTGTATTTAAATGCTAAAATGTGAGCAAATGCCGTTTGGGTGGTTTGAAATGAATAAATTAGATGGTTGAATATCTAAGGGTTCGACATTGTACATGATTTTTAAGGGTATGATTTTTAATAATGTAAGTAATGGAATATGAGTAATGTTATGCATAGGTGAAATTATTATGTTCAGCTTTGATAGTATATATATAAGTATAATTAATCCATTTTGATAACATTATATAAGGTGATAAATAATAAGATTATGGTGACTTGAGTTTAATAACATTCGGCTAAGGACTATATGTGCTAGCTAATTCGGTATAAGTCTATAGGTGCTAATTACCTTGTATTTGAGGTTTTGAAGAATAGTTAGTGATTAATTAAAGTAATGAAGGTTAGAATTTGTTTTAAGTGAATTATGACCTTGATTTGAGCAAGATAGAATCGGCCATAAGCATGATTAGATGGTTCGGTCATTGTTTGGCATAGGTGAAACCTATATGAATTTGCTACATTCGGTCATAAAATGGAATTGAATATGAAAGTTAAGTTGAGTAGTTAGGGCTGAATGGATTATATATTAATCATAAATGGATTTCATGCATATGAGTGTGTATGTATTTGTGTGTGCGGCATTGATGATAAATGGCAATTGGTAATGTGATAAATGTGTAACAAGTTGACATTCGGAGTTAGCTATATGTCTTGGAGCTATAGTGTAATTTGAAAATAAATAAAAGTATATGATATTAAAGCATGCATTATATATATATGCGTGTTTATACGCGGTTATGCATAAATATGAGTAAATGATTATATTGTGATAGTCATATATAGGTATATATATATGCCTTATGTATGTACCTTGTGCTTATAGAGACATTTGGGAATATGGTTAAATTCATGTGTAAGGAAGCATGATAAGTTATGTGAATCTTTGCTTGTATGTGTGAATTAGATATAGATTAAATAAGCATAAAATCGAGTCATGGCATATTTTATAAAATATAATACATAATGAAGTTATATATGATTGTCAAATGTGACTATTAAGAAATAAAGTTGAGTAAGTAATTAAACAAATCAATTTGTTTTATTAAGCTCAAGAGCAAAGAGGGTCGAAGTTGGATAGGGGAAAGGAGAAAGTAATTGAGTAGCCTTTCCGCAACCGTTCAAGTATATCCGAGGTAAGTTTTGAGTAGTCACCTTTAGTATATAATTGATGATGCCTTGATATGTATATATTAGATGAATTGTGACCTTTTGGTTTTACTTGAATTAAGTTGTGTGATAAATAAATTATGTATATGACTTATAGTCGAATGGTCACTATGGGTTAAGCTTGAATGGTGAAATGGATATGTGATATTTATGTATGACTTTTGAACCAAAATGTAAATGATGATGTTCATATGGAGCTTGTATCCGAATGTAGCAAATGACTACTAATGTGATAATGTTGAATGAGATGTGTTAATATATGATTAAATATGCATGATATTTGATGTGTATCCGGGCTTAAAGACCCGCAGGCTATGTGCTGGTATTATATCCGGGTTAAATCCCGCAGGCTTCGTGCCGGTATTATATCTGGGTTAAATCCCGCAGGCTTAGTGCTGGTATTATATTCGAGCTTAAAGTCCCGCAGGTTTTGTGCTGGTGACTGGATTCGGGTTTTAAACCTAGCAGGCTTAACGCCGGTGATTCAAGTAAGATTATGAATTCGAAAGTTCGAGGTAAACTACTATTGATTATGTATGATACATTATGATAGTCAGGTACGTATTATGTACTCGCATGTGAATTTATTTTTAAAGTGAATTATTAGTATCAAAGAACGATATATGTGTGTGAATGATTACTATATCTACGAATAAGAGTATGACCTATTCGGTCGATGTCTGTCATTATATGAAAGTATGTGATTTAAATTAATTGTATGAGCTATAAAGTAAAGTAAAGTATGTGCTGAAATTTCTTTGTGTATTCATATATTTATATACATATATATTCGGCCAATAGGCTTTTTAATTGGTGTACTTGTGTATATTCGGCCAAGTGATAACTAATTAGAATATTAGTTTTGTGATACTAAATGCTCGATTTAAATGATAGGTTTTAATTGTTGTATTACTTAAAACTTACTAAGCTTTGAAAGCTTACTCTGTTCTTTATTTCTCTGTTGTATAGATTGTTGATTTTGGTCACCGATTCGGGGATCCTCAGCAGTTTATCGCACTATTGATCTTTTTGGGTATAGTTATATTTTGGACTCGATATGGCATGTATAGGTTAGGCTGATGATAACGATGTTTTGAAATTGTAAATATTCTGGCCATACAAAAATGGCGTATAACTTAAATATGAGTATGTATTTCAGCTCGATCTTTGTTTATGTTTATTTTCAATGTGAATGAGATTATTAAATGTTTAGTTCGGTAATACCTCTTAGCCTTAATCCGGCGATCGGATTCGGGTTAGGGGTGTTAAATCTATGGACTTAATTGTAAGCTTTACAAAAGTATGAAATTTTAAGTAATTAGGGGTCACACAACTGTATGGCCAGGCCGTGTGACAAGCCGAGGTCAAGTTGAGCTAGGTAACATGGTCGTGTCATCAAGTCGTGCAACAAACTAATGCTATGTAATCCTAAGTCACACAGCTATGTCGTCGGGCCGTGTAATAGACTAATGACGTGTGATCCAATTGTCACCTAAATCAAATAGACCACACGGTCGTGCGATATGCCTGTATAAAGCACATAGCCATGTGTTACACCGTGTGAACCTATAAGAACCTTACCAAACAAGCTACATATCACTAAGTTCACTTATGTGACAAGCAAGCAATAAACCATCAACCTGTTCAAAAAAAATACTATAACCACAACTTATATCAATCATCCTGAGTGTCTAACCAATATGCCACAATTCGCACCTCATTTCAACCCTTTACAATCAAACATTCATTGTCATTCATACTTAAACATTTTCACTTGATCACCACCAAATACCAATATGACATCGAGAAAAGTTCACGAAATGACCAAAACATAATTGCCAATTCATATCAAAACATCACACACACCTTAAAACTTAACGTTACACATTTCAAATCACAAACTTATAAATAGACATTTGTAAGAAAAATACCTATTTACGTGCCATTTATAACCTATCCTAATATGTTCAAAAATCTAACGAGCAGTTTAACAGATAGCGTGAGCTTAACTTGATTTCCAACTGACCGCGTAATTTTCGATGACCTATAAGAAAACAAACATAGCAAAGATAAGCATACACAATGCTCAGTAAGTTCATACAAAATTTAACATAACTTATTGATGTTAATATAACTAAAGCATTGAACACATAACTATATAATTAGGAAACATGGCATTCTTTGATATGCTGTAACACCCCAAACCCAGCCTAGACGTTATGGTTGAATCTGCGATGTCACATTAAAGTGTTTTTCAAAAAACATAATTTTGTTGAAAATCTGTTCTATATTAAAACCTCTTTGTGATCTTAACGAAAGTTTAGGATAACTTGTTCATTGTTAAGACTCAAATCGTTTTAGCAAAATGTGGATCATATTAGATTGTTATTACACTTTAATACAATGTTTGTTGTGGAAGCTTTCAAAATATGTTGTGTAAACGTGGTGTTTTGGAAAAGAATTTATTTTTTTGAAAACCCGCGGCCTGCTACTAACAGATATAAATCATAGAAATAGCTCTCAAATTAAAATAAAAACTTAAAGAGGCCTTATTACAAAACAAATACCCAAATTAAATTACTTAAAAATGAAAAGCTAAAGATGCAGTTGTGTGTCCACCTTCGAGTCACTCATAGCACCGATTTGCCTAAGGATTACCTGCGCAGAAAATAGAAGGGTGAGTTTATGAAAACTCTATGGGTAATCCCTTAACAACAGTCAGTCACACTGTAGGAATACAATCTAGGCCTAAGCCTACTTCATAACAAAGTAATTTTAGTTAGGGCCTTAGCCCATTACAATATCAGAATTAGTGTGGGCCTTAGCCCAATTCAGTAGCGGTCACAGTGCAAATATGCAATTAGAAATCCTACCCAACCAGCCTCTACACACCACTCCGTCCAGCCCTACACACCATGTGGGGATAAATCAACCTACCCATCCCTACACAACAAAAATAGCACCGATTGTGACACTAAACAGAAATTGCAGCAGAGATGCCAATACAATACACCTCCTCCAATCATAATAATCCATCCCCATGCAACATATCATAATCTCATGCATGTATGCAACATATATAAAATGACATGCTCAATACAGTAATATATCTCATAAGGGCATAATAGTCATTTATCAATTTTGGGGTCTACGTATGCTTACCGGCCCAATAGTAGGTCTATAGTTGTCTCGGACGACCCGTGCAACCTTAACGGTTAAACAATAAAAATGGGTCCAAGGCCCATGATGTAGGCCTATATGAGCCCACACGTCCGTGTGGCCTACAAAGCCCAAAAATGGCCTTGACCGTGTAAACTACATAGCCTGACCCATTAACCTCCACACGTCCGTGTGGTTTACCTGTGTGGGCCCCACGAGCCCGTGAGCCCACACAGTCCATCTCGGTCCAACGTGGCCTAGAACGACCTAAGCCCATGAAATTGCTAATGGTGGCCTCTATGATCAAACGCCTATGTTTTAGGCGTACGGATTACCACACGAGTGAGTGCACACTCGTGTAGCGTCAATAATCCTATTTTTCAGCTTTTGCCGGTTTACGATAATAACAGTGTGATTACACACCTGTTTGTATAAGTGTGTGACTAATCCATGAACACTTCAACCTATCACAATTAGAAACTTTAGTTAATCCTTTATCAAGCGAAATGAAAAGAACCCTAGCCAACACTTGTTCGAGAGATTACCTAATGCTCTCTTTGATTAATCACACTAAACCGATGCAAGAGATCACTTAAAATCCTTGAAGCCTAACTGCATCCCATTCAAGCCTTATCAACCATTAACAAAATGAATAGTTAAAACAAGATGAGTAATCTCTAACAGCCCGATTTAGACCCTAACCGGAACGATGGTTTCGGGACCATGAATCCCAGTCAGAAAAATATTTTAAAAATTATTTTCTGTGTTTATTATGTGTGAATTTGTATGTGTGAAATTTTTGTGATTTAATTTTGTTGTTTGAGTGCCCGATTAAATAAAAAGACTTAATCGCGTAAAATGAAAATTTGATGGTTAATTGTAAAAGGGCCAAATAGTTGTTGTCTTTTTAAATGGAGGGATTTAAGTTGCAATTATACCAAAATAATAAGTGTTGGATGGTTGTAGACAACCATTATAAAGAAATCATATTATATAATAAGGTTAGATATGTAATTAAATAATAAGTTAATATATGTTATAATAAAACATAAATTAAACCAAGTGCTCATAATTTTCTTTCATGCCCGAAACTCAAAAGAAAAAGAAAAGAATAGGGTTTTTCATGTTCAGCCATTGCTAAGCTCAATCAAGGTATGTAACTAGCTTGGTTTTTGATGATTTTTACGTTTTTGAGATTGTTGTTAAGTTATCTACAAGACCCATGCTTTAATTTTTTATTTTGATGAATATTTTGAATTATGTCATTGTTAAAAGCTTGTGATTTTTGTTGTTTGATGGTAAAAAACAAAATATATGTGATAGATTAACATGTTTTGTATTGGAATTTTTGATGATTTTGAGTAATTAGGACTACAAAACTATTAAATTAAGGGACTAAAATGTGAAATAAATAAAATGTCTGGACTTGTATGAACACTAGGAGTATTCAGCCTAGGCATGGTGTGTGCAAATTTTGTATGTTTTGTGTTTTGTGCAATTTGGACTAAATTGTAAAAAGTGTAAAATGGTAGGGGTAAAATGTAATTTGTCCATTTATGTGTTTTTGGATGAATTTGATTGAATATTTGATTAAATGAGTTTAATTTATATTAAATTAGATCAAGAAAAGATAAAATCAGATTTGGATCGGGGGAAAACTAAAGTTGTCGACTAGTCGTCCCGTTCTGGTTTTTCATCGTTTGAGGTGAGTTTATAAGCAAATAGACATTGTTTATTTTAATTAAATGTGAGTTATATATGCTGAATTTAAATATGTGAATCAATATATATATAATAGTCGAATGTATACAAGCTTGGCAACTATGTTTATGAATTTGTTTTGACTGAGTTACGACGTCTGAAAACCCCGTTTGAACCTTAGGAATAGCTAGGATACATATGTCATGACATAGGATTCCGATATGTCATGTGTAAGTAAGACCATGGCTTCGATATATGTGTGCGAGTAAAACCACATTTTATACGTTGGCATCGATATGTGAGTCTGATATATGTGTGCGAGTAAGACCCTGTCTGGGACAGTGGCATCGATATGTGATTACATGTAAGAACACGTCTGGGACGTTGGCATTGTACGATATATGTGATTATTTAAGTGTCCTATCCAATTCCGAATGGTTCATCGGGCAACTATAAGATGTGATCGAATGTCTAAAACGAGCTGAAATGACCAAGTATGAATTAGCTTATTACCTACTTGAAATAAGGTAAGTAAGTTACTTGATATTTGTTGCAAATTATGTATGATGTATGTGAATATGGTAAGTATATTCGGTCTTTTGAATAAATAATAATGAATATTTCTGAAATGATTCTTGAATATGTGTATAAAAGATTATGTATATTTGACAATATGATAAGTGTATGCATATGATGTTATATTATGATTCATGAGTTTTGTATATAAGTGTATGTATACTTGGTTATATAGTGACATTTTGGCTTTGAAAGTTGATTGATATTTTGTTAATATAACTATATGAGCATTCGGCCAAGGTAACATTTATGCATGAAAGTATATATATTATTTATGAAATTGTAAGTTTGAGACTAAATGTGATAATGATATTATAATTTGGTTTAGTTTAACTGAGTTGTTTATTTGCTTATGACTTACTAAGCTATGATAGCTTACTGTATGTGTTTATGTTTGCCTTTGTTTTATAGATTTTGGAGTCAAGTTACGAGCTCGGGGATCGTCAGCAAAGTCCATCACACTATCGTCTGTCTTCGGTATCTTTATAAGTGAACTTTCGAATCTATGGCATGTATAGGCTGGATTATGTTCTGAAATGTTGGATTTTGGTTTTTGTATAAATTAGGCCATGCGAAAATGGCTTATGTAACACCCCTATCTCGTAACCATCGCCAGAATAGGCAAGGGGCTTTACCGGACTTGTAACTCATGTCAGAACAGTAAAATTTTGAACTTTTTCTTGAAATAAGATCGTTCATTTAAATAAGTACTAAGCACAGCCAAAGGTAAAATTTAAACTTCACT
Source organism: Gossypium hirsutum (assembly GCF_007990345.1). Lineage (NCBI taxonomy): Eukaryota > Viridiplantae > Streptophyta > Magnoliopsida > Malvales > Malvaceae > Gossypium > Gossypium hirsutum. The sequence goes on along the minus strand of NC_053433.1, from coordinate 31,939,330 downwards.
AAGTAAACATTCAAAAGATGCCATTTTCGCATGGCTTATATACATTAACCAAAAATATTCTTCCACCACTAGTCTATTCTATACATGCCATAAAATAATTCTAAACATAACAGTAACAAGCGGTGGATAGTGATAGTGTGACTAGTTGCTGACGATCCCCGAGCCTGTAGCTTCGCAATGAGATCTATAAAACAGAGGAAACAGAGTAAACGGAGTGAGCATTACAATGCTTAGTAAGTTTTAAGCAGTGTCAACAGAAAACAATCAAATTATAACATAGTTGTTCGTATATTTTATTTCACTCTTCCTTCGGGCATACCATCCCTTTACCGAATATGCACATCTCATCATATACAATAGGCAGATAAACTTTCACATAAAAGTGAGCTCATGTGACATAGATATTTTCGAATGATAATGACCTAGATGGTCAAATATTTCCAAAGCACCTTCTTCATCAATTTTCAACTTTCAATAATCCTTTCCACTTGTTCATAATCACATCCATATTTTTAAGTATTTCAACATGACAAGTACTAAATTACCGTTGGCACATAAAGAACCAAACATATTCCTTATCACATATACGTAAGCTTACAAAACATAATCCTTACCTTGAACTGGCACATCTAGCTGAACCCAACCCATACTCAAATCATAAGGCTTTTGGGCAGAATATGCACTAATACATAAGAATATTTCATCACATACTTTATTATACAAGCATACCATTACCAATTAGATCATTCTCATATTTGGAGTTATAATATTAATCACATTTACCTACCTCTTTGATACTGACAATTCACCTCGAAATCACTCCACCGACGAGTAAGTAATACGTACCTGAACATCTTAAATACATAATACTTATTTGATGGTAACTTATTGCAGATACTCAATACCAAAGTCTTACTTGAATCCTAGCATTTAGCCGTCGGGTCTTTAAAGCTCGGATATAGTACGAGCACGAAGCCTACGGACATTAATCAGGATAATATTCTCGCATAAAGCCTGCAGGGTTTTAACCCGGATATAGTACTGACACAAATGCCCTTCGGGACTTATCACATTTATACACTTTCACATCCATCACATTGGCCATTCGGCCTTATCACATATAGACACCATCACATCCATCACATCGGCCATTAGGTCTTATCTCATATATACACTTTCACATTCATCACATTGGCCATTAGGCCTTATCACATATACACACCTTGTACACCAATTTCATCATAACAAAATTGACTAGGTATACTAGTCATTTACGGCTTATAGCTTCACTTTAATACGGATTTGGTACTTTGATTACCAATATTTAATCGATAGCTTATAAGCAACTCAAATAGTTTTATTAAGGTTTACAACATAATCACAAATTCAGCACAAGCTGTTTTTCCTGAGCAACAGTCATTAAATTATTCGTAAATGGAGCTACGAAACTCCAAATGGAGTGCCATTAATTTTCCCTGAAAATAGACTCATACATATTTTACCCAACAAATTTTCAGAATTTTTGGTTTGGCCAATCAATGCCAGATTTTTCTTCAAGTTCCACTATTTCACTGTTTGACTATGCTGACCACTCTTCACTACGAATCAAATTTCTCATTGTACAAAATTCAAAATATGTTCTAGTTTATTTCATTTGAAACTAGACTCACTAAGGCATTTAGAATATAAATTGTCTTTTAAAATTTTTTTTACAATTTATAATGATTTTCTAAAAACAGAACAGAGGATTACAGTGTCATTCTGCACTGTCTTACACAACTTTAAATATCTCATTATCGGAAATTCCTTTGCTTACACGGTTTCTTTTATAAGAAACTATACTCATTAAGCTTTAATTTCATGTGTCATTCAGCCTCTAATTCAAGTCCATAAATTTATGGTGATTTTCTAAAGTCACGTTACTACTGCTGTCCTAAGCAGACTAATTCAAATTACACTTAAATTCCCAAGCTCAAACACTTAAGAACTTACCATTTGAGCTTAGAACATAACATGGCCACATCATATCTTATTAAATCAACTCATCATGTCCTATTATGATTGAATTTACTCAACGTTTAATCACTTAAAACTTACCTCAGAAGTTGCCGAACGATTACGACGGCTCTTCGATCACTTTTTTCCTTTCCCTTATCCAACTTTGATCCTCTAGGCTCTTGAGCTAAATCAAACAAATTTACTTCTCAATCAAACACATACATACAGAAACCATATACATTTCAAAAACCAATTCATTCGTATCATTTGTCCATATATTAGCTTTTAGCATATTTGGTCATTAGAGCGACCTATTTAACTTTCAAGCATTCATTTCTAATTTTAATTAAACAATGCCGAATGCCATTAGCTACTAATGCCACACACACACATGTGCATAAAATTCATCCATACATAACCTCTAGCTCATTCGGTCATTCATCTCTCAAACCTATCAAAGTTTCATGTCAAACTTCCCTGGCCGAATACACATATAAGCACATAATGCACATTTAGCATTTTTTATTTACTTCATGATACATTCGGCCTTGGAAAAATTTCATTAGAAATCCCTATTAGCCACTTCATCAATCAATTATATCATCTACTTAATATTTCATAACTTATCATGCTAGCTGGATATTATTTATTCAAGTTCATCATCTTCATATTCGGCATTAGCATCAAATATAATTGCCCATTTCTTCCCACTTTGAATCTATGCATCCATTTAATCATAGTTTGTTCAAGCACTCATACAACAAGATTCATCCAATTTAACAAGAAACAAAAACTTTATTCCTCCATAGCTACAATGGCCGAAAGATCTAGACATCTCAATACCGAAATTTCTAACATGGGTTGCCTAAAGAATTTGGTAGGGAGTTCAAATTTATCTAACATTTCAAGTAACTTAACACATCCATATAGCTAACATGCTAGTAGTATCAAGGCATCAACTAAAATTTTGAAGCCTCTTAGCCGAATCCTAACTCTCCAACAACTCCAATTTCATCCATGAGATAAATAGAAGTAGGCTAACCCTCCAAAGGATGTGTAAACCTCCAAAAGCAACATTGAACATACCTTAATCTCAAGAACCACCTTGGTCGAACTTCCCCTCTTCTTCTTCCTTCAATTCACGGCAATGGAGGAGCAACCTAGCTCATTTTTGTTTCTCCCCTACTATCCACTATTATTTATTACCCATGTTCTTTATTTTATTAATTCTAACATAAAACACTAACATAAAATGTTTATAATACATTTTAACCCATAGCATGGCCGGCCACTAGTCAAATTTTGGGTACTTTGACATGCAAACCCACAACTTTAATAGTTTAACATTTTAATCACTTGGACATTTTCCTATCATATTTTTAAAGTTTCTCAAATATGCCCTTTTTAGCTAAATTTCACATCCAAATGACAAAATTAAAACATGAAATTTTCACACATACTTATAACAATTAATTATTTTTGTAACTCGGTTTTGTGGTCCCGAAACCACTTTCCGACTAGGGTCAAATTAGGGGTGTCACAGCTTAACTTCTATGTTTAAATTCGATTATGTTTGATTATGGTTTATGTTCATCTTGGTTATAATGTTATGTGCTATGAATGTATAGTATTTGTGGTAGGTATTATATGCTTTGAAAATGGTTGATGATTTTGGGATTTATTTTGGTATATATATTATATATTTTGTTTTGTCTTTGAGTATGGTTTACTAATTCGAGTTGGTATTGAAATGAAATGATTATGATATATATATATTGAAATGGGTATTAGTTGTTTTAATTTGGTTGTAATAGCAATGTATGAGTATACATGTATACGTGCATAAGTCATGGATATTAATGTAGTGAATTGGTCAAGTAGAGGCAAGTTAGATAAGTTATTTAGACTTATTAATATGCCGAATTTGTGATTCAGCAAATGTATTTGAAAGTAGGTCATTATATGTATACTTGTATGTTCGTGATATAATTGTGGTATTGATTATTTGTGGTTAAAGTTAGGCTATAAAAAAAATTGATTAATGAATGTGGTTTTTGTGTTGGTTTAAAAAGAGCATATCACTTGGATATTTGGGTTGGTTTATTTAAGTACTTTATTTGGTAAAGTTGATAATATACCTTCGGTATATGTTAGGTAAAGTATTACATATATATTCGAATGGATGTCAGGATTTGTATTAATGTATTAAACATGTATATTCATATTGACTAATATATTAAAGCCGCATAAATGAATGAAAAGTTTAGTATTGAATTTTGTTTCATTTGATGTATAATTTGTACATGTGCAAGACTTATATAAAAATAGGTTTGATATTCAATTAATGAAGTTGTTGATTTGTTATATGTTCTGTATATAAAAATAAATTTGTTTTGATATATGTTAGATTATATTTTAATTTTGTTACGTTATGAATGATATAATTTTAAGATTTGATATTTGATTAAGTTACGAGCATTGATGTGATTAAAATTTTTGGATTGTAAAATGTAATGCATATTTATATAAACTGTGATATGATCGGTAATGCCTCATAACCCTAATCCAGTGACAGCTACGGGTTAGGGGTGTTACATAATCCCTTATTGAAAATGCAAAGTCAAGACTAAAGGAAAGGAATAATCCGCCTACACCCACACAAGAGCCGAAGGTACACACTATGTGTAACACCCCAAACCCGGCCCAGATGTTACGGCCGAATCTGGCGTGTCACATTGAAGCGTTACTATAAAATTCATGTTTTATCTAAAAATCTTTCTTAGGGTTTGAAGAATGTTTTGTTCTAAGTTAAAGTGAACGGAAGCTATGCACCTGGTAGGAAGCCAGAAAAGAGGAGGTGAGTCTGTTGGATTGCTTAAGTACCAAGCTCTTCACGGATCCAATCCTAGACATGCACACATCCATTATCACACTTTAAGCCTGTTACTGGTCCACGAATAATTAATTAAGTTTAAGTCTATTTAAAATATTCATTTCCCTTGAAAATGTTTACATTGCGGAAGCTTTGCTCGGTTATCGTGATATTTTGAAAATAGGAAACTTTTATAAAACGCGCCCTAAAGCTAACCAATTTAATAACCCAAAATAAATAAAATAATAAAAAGAGCGGCCTTATTACAACTTAAACCAGAAACAAAATAATCAAAATAATAATTGCGAAACTTAAAAAAATAGTAATTAATCTTCGTGGCCACTCTGAATCCCGTCCAGCTCCAAGTCCACCAACTAGGGCTCACCTGCAAGGATGGAAGGGAAAGGGGTGAGTTTGGAAAACTCAGTGTGTAAGGAAAACCCATTCAAAACCCAAGTCAGCTCAAGCCCATTGGGCCTAAGCCCATTCAGATAATAGTATGTATTGGGTCGAAGCCCTTTTCAGAATAAACTGGACCTTAGCCCCATTTTCAGATAACAGTATGGCCCAGAGGCCCATTCCAGAACAGATTAGACATATTCGTGTATGCAAGCCCAACCCAGCCTATAACCAACCGCTACACTCCACCCGTACTAGCCCTACACTCTATGTGGGGAATAGCTCAACCTACCCAGCCCTACACTCCACAGTTGCAGCATTGCTGCTCAGTTATCAGTAAGTTGAGGCAAAGCCTCCAGTACGTGGACAAGCCACTTTCAGTACTTCCTCCATCAATATCCCAGTCCCATGCATCAAATAATAATAATAACATGGCATGCAGTAAATAATAGCAGTCAAACATGCATTCAGGTCAACCTTAACCCTAGGGGTAAATCAGTAATTTTACTCTTAGGGGTAAATCTGTAAATTGTCCACCTATAAAGGTATTTCAGTAATTTATCAGTTTTAAGGGTTTTCATGCATATTCCCACCTTTCACACACTAACAGAAACACTTACCGAGGGTTCTTACCGAATTGGGCCTGTTGGCCCACTATCCCAATTTTGGCCCATAAAGCCCAAAAATATCGAAGGCACAGAAATCATGCACTTTGCAGTCTAATAATTGTAGTTTACCAAAAACGTTAATCGATTTACCTCACAAGCATTCGCACACTCGCAAGTCCACAAAATACCAGTTTTTCGGCATTTTGGCTTTTCGGGTTTTGCCTACTATGAAAGGGTGTCAATTACACACCTGTTTGGACGATATGCTGACGAGATCCATACACACGAACTGCCTACAATTGGATTACTAACACATTAATCTAACTATCAAAAATGAACTGCTTATTAACCCCCTTACCATAATCGACCAAAAGCACCTTAGGCACTAGCGATCCTACCTTTGCCGAAATTAGCGACTAGGTTTAGATCCAGTCGTTCCACTTGTCCAAGCCTTCGATCAGCAGCCTATAGATCACACTATTATCAAAATAAAAAAATTATAACATCCCTTAGAGCTACAAGCCCAAATCGACAACCTCCCTAACCTTTAGGGACTTCAGCTTTTTCTAACTTGAAAGAAATAAGACTAGATCTGAAGTAATGGGCACTTACCACTTATTCCTCTTTGATTCCTACAAAGATCTGATGTAGATCTATCCTCTAAACGATGGCAGAACCCGAATCCAGGAGATCTGAAGTTTCGGCTATAAGCCCCTAAGTCTTATGGTATTTCGGCTTTTTAAGTGGTGAAGAAGATGATGATTCGAGGCTATAACCTTAGAATAATGCTGCCGACAAGTACCAAGGGTTTAGAGAAGATGAATGTCGATCAAGAGGAACAAAAATACCAAAGGATTTTGGCTTTGGAGAAATCGGCACAAGTAGTGAGTTTCGGGATTCAGCTTTTATGGCAATCGACTATGGAGGTTTTGTGGAGGATGGGATCGACAGAGAAGGTGAGTAGGGTGATCAGAAGGTTTCGGCTAACAGAAGAAGATCAGAAGGTTTCGGCTAACAGAAGAAGCATAAGGGAAGAAAGAAAAAGGAGAAAAAGAGAGGGAGAAAATTCGGCATCCAGAAGAGGAACTTGCGTTTTCGGCTTTTGTGAGAACTCAGAATGAATGAATGAAAACTTTCATGTGGCTAACCCTAATCCTCCAAGACAGAAAAAGAAAAGAACCTAACCCTAATATCAACTAAAGCAATCGGCCCAACCTCCCTAAGGCCCTTGCCGAAATTCTCTTGAGTGATCATGTGCCCAGCACATGTCCAAAATTAAAAAGTAACTACATGCCTACCTTGCGACTTGAACCTTGGACCTTCAATTCCTTCCCATGCGCCATTTTTTTAGGAATCTAGTGGCGCCACCTTGCCACTTTACCAAAGCCTTATTTGTGTCATGACTTACAAAGTTCTTCTTAAAGCCCACTTAACCCAGTCTCCTATTCACTTAAAATTCAACCTTGATATTTTACCATGTTTAACCTAGGCTTGGGCCTTCTAAAGACCTACTAACACATTTAAACACAATTCCAATTTTTAGAACACCAAAATTCCAAAATTTACCAAAAATCACAGAAACCCGAAAAAAATCCCAAAAATTAGGGCGTTACACTATGATAGAGGTAAAACTGGATAATTGCACTTCTATCATAAAACGACAGCACAGGAAAAGTTAGGTGCAAGATAAATATGGAAAGGAGGGAGAAAGAAAAGAATCGTGCCCCAAGCCGAAAGCCAAACTTACCAAATCGCAAAATCAGTCTCTTGTATTTACCCCCAAAATCGACAAAGAGCAAAAGGGGAAGAGATCAGCAGAGAGAAGGTAGAATGAGTAGTGGTATTCGGTTAAGAAGGGACCAATTGAGAGAGAAGGAGAAAAGATGTAGTCGATCAAAGAGGAAGTCGATTGATAGCAAGGGAAAAGAAAGAGAGAATCGATCAACAAGCAAGGTTAGAAATCGAAAGAGTTTGTGAAAAGGAGGACAAGAGATATTCGGCCAAGGGGAAGAAACCGATTGGGAAAGGGAGTGAGGGAAAGAAAATCGGTGGCTAGAGAATTGGAAAGAAGAGCAAGAATCAAAACAAACCTAAACCAAAAGGTACTTTAAAATACAATAGCAATACACAGCTTCAGAAACACAAAGTGAAAGGAACCAAAAATTTGACAAAACCCGAATTGGAGAGAAAGCTACCCTACTCAAGGCCGTATTCCTGAGTGGTCAAAGTCCCAATTCGGTTACAACTCCTCCACTTTCAAATCCCAGAAAATTATCCTAAAATCACTCCACCATCATCTCCTTAACCACCAAATTCAAACTCTATTCAACCAAGAAAAGTTTCGGTCAACTTAGGACACTTCCATGGCACTTGCAGCAAAATAAAATACACATTGCGTGTTACAGAACTCAAACTCACGACCTCAACAGCATGACACGCCACTTACCCCTTGACCAGCAGGCCATTTTTGTCATGTTTTATCCACATTTTTTTAAAAAGTCTACTGACTAGAGACATGGTTAATTCAAGTAAAAACAAAATTTTGTCCAAGCCAAGGCTTGAACCCAAGACTTCTCAGACACTTCCAGAACACATAACCACTGAAGCAGATACACATTTGTGTCACACCACATACAAAAATAAATACTTAGATTTTGGGGCGTTACATATGCTATGCACATTACAAACCCAACAAGGTTAGTTTATTCAAAATTGAACATAAAACATGATTTATGCCTTTATACCATATACAAACCTAACATACATGGCTCATATAACACCAATTACTTTTCTATTCATTTGTACCATCATTTCCATTTTATAAACTTTGTTTTCACTAGTTGAAATATAGAGAAATAACATAGGATACACGAGATAAATGCTTACACAAGCTACAGATATAGTGATCACATGAGTTGTGAAAATGGGCCTACTCACACGAGCTGTGGGTCGGGATGATAACATTACAAGAGGCTACCCACACGAGCTGTGAAGAATTCGTAACAAATGTAGGACATTAGCCATCAATAAAATATCAAAGACCAACACTTGAAATAGTAACATCCCTAATGACATGTCATTTGTATCCTATTCATTCACTAAGTTCATACGGGCCTCAATATATGTAACATCCCGCCCGACATAGACAATATCGACATAGACAATTCTGAGTCTCCAAGACTTGGACAAATTTAAAACTTTCCCAAGCTTATCAACACATCCTTAATATGGGCCTACGAGGCCCAAAATACACATCGGTAATCATTCAAAAACAACTCAGGTTCTTTAGTCAACTTTACAAAAATGACACTTGACACAGGGGCACACGCTCGTGTAGAAGGGGCAACATGCCTATGTGACCAATTTGACATGGTCGTGCTGTTTGCCCGTGTGGCTCACACGGCCTAGGCAATACAGGGACACGCCCATGTCCGACACCCATGTGGAATTAATTCCAAATGCACACCTACAGGGGTTTTCACATGGCTTGGCACACACCTGTGTCCCTGGCCCGTGTCATTCACACGGCTATGACACGCTTGTGTCCTGGCCTGTGTGTAAAAACCTGGACATTCTATTTCTGAAGTCAGCATTTCTTAAGGGTCACACGTTGATTTAATCGATTTGCTGGGCTTTCTCCCGGTCTAGGTTCGGATTCGGTATTTCTTGATATATAATAGCAAAATGCACTTATTTAGTCACTAAATAAAATTAAGCAATCGAAAATTCATATCTTTGGTAAAATGACCATTTTGCCCCAAGACTCTGACAAAATGACCATTTTACCCCTAGTCCCAAAAATCAATATTTATCGAATTTCTTCTCACCTTAAGCCTAGTCAAACCCTTTCTACTCTTATAGAAACTCCAAATTCCCACTATTTTACACACTTATCATGTATTTTACAACTTATGCAAAATAGTCCTTTTAGGTGTTTTTATGCTAACACCTTTCACAAAAGTTGGTTATAAGACACACAAGACTCATTTTCTTCCATAAAAACTCAGCAAAAATTACAAATCCTTTCATAGGAAAACCCTAAAATCTTAATTATTTTGCAAAATAGTACCCTCATTTGAAAGCTCATGCTTCAAGGGTCTCAAAAGTACAAAAATATTCAAGAAAAGCCATTAAAATCACTTACTTGAGAAGACTTAAAGCTGCTGAATTTTTTTTTGAAACTCAAAACCCAAAAAAATGGCTGAAAATTTGGTGGAGAAGAAATGGGAAATAGGATAAGTGTAACACCCCGAACCCGAGACTGTCGCCGGAGTCGAACACGAGGTGTTAACAGACTTCAAACCACTTATTTGACATTTCCTAGACAAGCTGCCAATCTGCGTACTAGTTTCTTTAAAAATCATATATTGAGTTCTGAAACTCGAAATCCAGTTCCGTAAATTTTCCCTGAAACTAGACTCACATACCTATATGGTAGAATTTTTGTAGAATTTTTGGTCGGGCCAATTAGTACAGTTTATTAGTCAAAGTCTCCCATGTTACAGGGATCGACTACACTGACCTTTCCGCATTACGACTTGGATATCTCCCTGCACAGAGCTTCAATACTGATGCCGTTTGTTTCTATAGAAACTAGACTCAGACAGGAATCTGTACATATATGGCATGACTCCTAATTATCTCTGGTTAATTTATAATGAATTTCAAAAGTCGGAACAGGGAATCCAGAAACCGTTCTGGCCCTGTCTCACGAGAACCTGAATATCTCTTAACATACTGTCCATATGATCGTTTCGTTACTTCTATATGAAAATAGACTCATCGAGCTTCGATTAAATAATTTATTCATTAATTAATTCCACTCCTACTATTTTTAGTGATTTTTCAATCTCACGTCACTGCTGCTGCCAGCATCTGTTACGAAAGCAACTATGCCTATTTCGTGATTTCTCCTTGATCTAACTAGTAATTCATCATACATATCACAAATTATGATCATGACTAGCCATGCCAAAGGCTAATCATTGTCAAACATCTCCCTACTACACTATTGTCATATCATGAATTTTAACACAAAAATAATCAACCATGACATATGGCATAAAAAAAAAGTCGAATTACCAAGACTTACGGCCTAACGTTATAAAACCAAACCCAACCGAACATTTATGCCATTTTCGCATGGCTAAAAGTTTACATACCAAAGTTCAAACACAACATAATAGCCTATACATGCCGAAATGTTCTCCTAAGCCGACTAAGAAGAAAGTACCAAAACTTGCTAGCCGGTGTGATGACTTCGATGACGGCCCGATCATGCAAAAAGAGACGAGTCCAAGAAACCTAAAATAGGTGACAAGGAAACACCGAGTGAGTATATAACTCAGTAAGTCATAAGCAATGCACTACCATCCATTAATAACATTATCACAAGAGGAAACAAAATGGAACGAGGCTAGTTACTCCATCCATACCAAACCATGCCATAGTTCCTTAGACCTATCGGTTCAATCTCATACCAAGTCATGCATTCACATTCCATATACTAATCAATAGGATATTTGAGGCATTTTCATACATCATTTTATTTTCGTTACAATCATACAACTAAACGACCTTTCACCTATTCCACGATAAATCTTATGTACGTGACTTCAATTATAATTGTCACATAGGTTCAAACTTACCAAGCTCAACTCCAAATATAAACATAGCGCCTATTGGCCATGAACTCAAGGTACTTACCCGATCCGCTGTCCGTGATCAACTCAATAATGTCGCACACTTAGTGTCCATAGTGATTCAAAAATATATATTAAGTCCGCACACTCAGTGCTATATAATCAACTCGCACACTTAGTGCTATATAATCAAACTCGCACACTTAGTGCTGTACAATTTAAACCCGCACACTTAGTGCCAATCTCATGATCATAAATGTTTATACCCGCACACTTAGTGCCGAGATCAACAACTCAATACATCTCACCTCTTTTCTTTTCATTCAACACTTTCATCACCACATGCATACATGTATATAAATTTATCATTCCATTCGGCATAATTACATAGACATTATGTCTATTTAGATCAATACAAAATATATGCTTGGTGACTTACCTTATGTTGGGTAAAATAATTCCAAGTCGGCTACTCGATGACCTTCGATTTTCCCTTGTTGGACGCCTCTCCTTTAGAGTCTTGAGCTTAAACAAATAAATTAACTCATTTAACCGCTTTGCTACATATATTGGTATCCACATTTTAATGATTTTATGACATACGAAACGACATGGTAAAATTTTCATCTTGCTACTTTATGTTCTTAGCTATTCGGCTAATAACCTCATGCAATTACCATACTATCAATAATCTAATCACACATGCATATGCATACTTGGACATTCGGTAATCACCTTTGCTAATTTTAAACTCAACCTCACATAAGCTCCCAAGTGATGGCCGAATGCTTCATTTGTTACCCAACTAACCATTCAACAACCTCAACCTCATTACCACCCTTTTATGCCTAATTATCTAAGTCAAGATAAGATCATCAACATGCCTAACTATAGCCGAATGTGCAACATTAATCTATCATTTCTATCTCATTTAACACTTAACATTTACCACTTATTGATTCACCAAACTCTCCATCTATTCATGCTCTCATATTCGGTCACCCATACCCATACTAACCATATAACTAATTAATCCTAGGGTTAAACACAAGTGCAATATTGAAGCACCATGGCCGAACCTTCATGAAGTTGCTAAGACCCCTCATTTCTACTCCTCACACACTCTCACATCCAAACCTTTTTATTAAACACTCAAGCTCAATCATCTTCATGCCTCATCACCACAACATCAAAACACCAACAAAGAAAGACAACACCCATGGCCGAATATCATCTCCATCACATAGCAAGATTTAGACCATGGGCTAGGTAGAACTCAAACTATCAACTAAAACATGCATGCATCTCATGGAACATCATCAAACATACCTTAGCCTAGTTACATGCATGGCCGAATCTCTTCAACCTTTCTTCTTCCTTCCTCCTTCAAATTTTCGGCCAAGGTGTTAAAGGATGAACACCCTTTTTTTTTCTTTTCTTTGTCTAGTTACGGCAAATGGAGGGGGGGGATGGATGAGACAACTTTGTTTTCATCACCCCTCCCTTTTCATTATTTAATTACTAACCCTTTATTTATTCTTTCTAACATAACACACTAAGCCAACATGTTCCCAACATGTTTCCACCCATAGCATGGCCGGCCACTAACACAAATTTTGGGTAATTTGACATGCAAACCCATCATTTTCATAACATGCATTAATAGGCCACTTCACATTTGCCTAGCACATTTCTAAATTTTCTCACATAAGTCCTATTTAACAAAATTCACTTACAATTAACAAAATTCAAACATGAAATTTTCACACATGCATATATACATATAATAAGCATCAAATATGATGGCTAATTATTATTATGACTCGGTTTTGTGGTCCCAAAACCACTTCCCGACTAGGGTCAATTTTGGGCTGTCACAATAAGATCACCTTTCTTTTATTTTATTTCTATTTTAGTCGAATTAGCCACCAAACCCACCAAACTTGGACTTTTTGACCAAATTACCTCCTATGGCCAGCCATGCGCAATATTAGGGTCTAATTTCCCTTTAAAGACCCCCAATTTAGTTTCTCTAGCTATTTGGCACTTTTAGCTATCAAAATAGGGCTTTTGCATTTTATGCGATTTAGTCCTTTCTCTCAATTGAGCTCACAAACGTCAAAATTAACTCACCAAAATTTCCATACATTCATATAATCATGCTATAACATCAAAATAATTATAAAATAATTTACTCAACTCCGGATTCATGGTCTCGAGACCACTATCCTGAGTAGGCCCTAAATCAGGCTGTTATAGTTTTCCCCTTGGGGATTTTCGTCCCCGAAAATTTTACCGATGATTAAGTTTGCGTACTGATCTCTCATAGTCTCCTCGGGTTTCCATGTGGCTTCCTTGACTCCATGTCTACACCAAAAAACTTTCATGAGTGCAATACTTTTATCTCTTAACTGTTTGACTTCCCGAGCCAATATCTTGACTGGCTCTTTGCCATAAGTCATGTCCGGAAGAATCTCAAACTCTGTTGGCGTAATCACATGCGAAGGGTCTGATCTATACCAGCGTAGCGTGGATACATGAAATACATTGTGAATCATTTTCAACTCTGGTGGCAAAGCCAATCGATAGGCAACCGATCCTATTCTCTCGATAATCTCATAAGGTCCTATGAAAAAAGGACTTAACCTCCCTCTTCTACCAAATCTCAGGACTTTCCTCCACGGGGATACTTTCAAGAACACTCGATCACCACTTGAAATTCGATCTCTTTACGCTTTAAATTCGCATAGGATTTTTGCCTATCTAAGGCCGCCTTCAAACAGTCATCAATCGCTTTAAGTTTTTCTTTAGTCTCTTTAACTAATTTGACTCCGAGAATCTGACCCTCTCTGAGCTCAGTCTAATATAAGGGTGTTCGACACTTTTGCCCATACAAAGCCTCATAAGGCGCCATTTTTAGACTTGTCTGGTAACTGTTGTTGTAGGCGAATTCAACCAATGGCAAGTACCTTTCCTAACTGCCTTGAAACTTGAGAATACAGCACCACAACATGTCTTCTAAAATCTGAATTACTCTTTCTGACTGGCCGTCGGTTTACAGATGAAATGTCGTGCTAAAACTCAACTTTGTTCCCAATGCCTCTTGTAACTTTTTCCAAAAACTCGAGGTAAATCTCGGGTCCCTATCTGAAACAATCGACAAGGGCATCCCGTGTAGTCTCAAAATTTCTGAAACGTACAATTCAACCAATCTTTCAAAGGAGTAGTCGATATGCACTGGTATAAAATGTGCCTACTTTTTTAGCCTATCCACAACCACCCAAACAACATCTTTTTTCTTCATAGTTACAGGCAAACCCATCACAAAATCCATAGTGATCCTATCCAACTTCCACTCGGGGACCATGATAGGCTGAAGTAGACCCGAAGGTACTTGGTGTTCAACCTTCACTTGCTAACACACAAGACACTTGGAAACGAACTCTGAAATGTCTCTTTTCATCCCCGACCACCAATACATTTTCTTCAGGCTGTTAAACATTTTCACACTACCCGGGTGGACGGACAAACACCCGTTGTGTGCTTCACATAGAATCTTCTGTATAACCTCATTGTCCTTAAGTACACAAACTCTATCTTTGAACATTATACATCCTCGGTATCAATACGAAATTCAGATTCATTTTTTGTCTCGCACTGTGCCATCTTAGCTTGCAGCTCCTTATCACCTTTCATTCTGAGCTTCACGGATCTCTTGTAAGAATGTCGGCCTAGCTCTCATCTCTGTTAGTATTGAACCATTTTTGGAAACAATTAACTGAGTATTCATGGCCTTCAAGGAAAACAATGACTTTCTACTCAAAGTGTCAGCGACTACATTTGCCTTGCCTGGGTGATAGTCAATCACCAACTCGTAATCCTTTATCAACTATAACAACCTTTTTTGCCACAGATTTAACTCTTTTTTAGTCATCAAATATTTGAGACTTTTGTGATCTCCAAATCTACAATGCGAACACGATGGCGGCCAACTCTAGATCTTGCGTCGGGTAATTTTTCTCATCTAGCTTTAGCTGTCTAAAGGCATAAGCTATAAACTTGCCTTTTTGCATGAGCATACACCCCAAACCATTCAAGTAGGCGTCACTAAAAATCACAAACTCCTTGCCTAAAACCGGTTGCACTAACACAGGGGCTTTGGTCAATAAAGCCTTTAATTGCTCGAAACTCTATTAGCACTTTTCTGTCCATTCGAACTTGACATCTTTTTGCAGCAGTCTTGTCATCGGGGTAGCTATCATAGAGAACCCTTGAACAAACCTTCTATAATATCTGAGCAAACCCAAAAAGCTTTGGACTTCCATTACATTCTTTGGCAATTTCCATTCAACAATAGTTGAGATTTTGTTTGGGTCAACTCTAATCCCGTCACCCAACACAATGTGTCCTAAAAATCTAACCTCCCTAAGACAGAATTTGCTCTTACTGAGCTTGGCGTACAATTTTTTGTCTCTCAGGGACTATAATACAGTCCTCAAATGCTTCAAATGTTTACTCTCATCACGCGAGTAAATCAGTATGTCGTCAATAAAGACCACCACGAACTTATCCAAATACGGTTGAAAAATACAGTTCATCAAATCCATAAACACCACCGGGGCATTAGTTAAACCAAAGGGCATGACAAGGAACTCATAATGCCCGTATCTGGTCTGAAACGTAGTCTTCGGTACATCTTGCTCTTTCACTCTTAACTAGTAGTATCCTGACCTCAGGTCAATCTTGGAAAATACTGTGGCTTCCTTTAGCTGATCAAATAGGTCATCAATTATTGGCAAAGGATACTTGTTCTTCACTGTTACCTTATCAAGCTGTCTATAGTCGATGCATAACCTCATCGACCCATCTTTCTTTTTTACAGAGAACACCGGAGCACCCCAAGGGGAAAAGCTCCGTCTTGCAAAGCCCTTGTCAATTAACTTTTGTAGTTGAACTTTCAACTCCTTTAACTTCGTAGGAGCCATCCTATAAGGAGCAGTTGAAATGGGTGTCGTGCCCGGTATCAACTCGATTCCAAACTCTACTTCCCTCATTGGAGGTAATCCGGGTAATTCCTCTGGAAACACATCTGTAAACTCACAAACCACTGGTACCGATTCTATCTTCAACTCAGACACTTGAGTATTAAGCACAAAAGTGAGATAAGCCTCATATCCTTTCCCCAAATATTTATCAACAGTCAAAGATGATACTATTACAGGTAAATTATCTGATTCATCTGGTCCAACTCGAATATTTCCCGTCTTCACATTTCAACTCAATACCTTTTCTCCCACAATCCACTACAACACTATGAACAACCAATCCATCCTAAGGATTACATCAAATTCATTAAATGGCAATAACATTAAGTTAGCCAGAAAATAATGACCCCTAATTGTCAAAGGACAATTTCTACACACTTGGTTTACTAGCACATGTCTGCCTAAAGGGTTGGATACTTTTATTACAAACTTAGTGGACTCTACTATCATGCTCATACAAGATACTAATTCTATACAAATATAAGAGTGGGTAGACCCCGGGTCAATTAAAGCAACAAAAAATATTTCATGAATAAAAAAGGCACCCTTGATCACGTCGAAAAACTCTGCCACTTCACTGGCATGAATAGTGTAAGTCCTTGTAGGGGCTCTATCCTTGGACCTTACTACAACATCTCATGGCGCACTTCTGCTAGCAACCCCGCTTCTGGGGTTCTTTTGTGGTCTACCCCTCAAAGGAGCACTACTTGCCTTCACTTCTTGCTTTTTCTCTCTCTTTTCCATTTTAGGACAGTCTCGGATGAAATGTTCTAATGATCCAATCTTAAAATAACCCCTTTCATTTCCTCGGCACTCATCGAAGTGAGCCTACCACACTGTGAATATTTTGGCCTATTTGGTCGAGCACTACCGACGTACGCGACAGAAGTGGTGTAACGCCCCAATTTTCTGGAATTCTGTGAGTGTTGGCAAATTTTAAATTTTGGTGTTCTGTCTGCTTGGCATAGATTTAATCAGGTTAGTGGGTCTCTAGAAGGCCCAAGTTTAAGTTAAAATCCTGTAATTTTAGTTAATTTTAATTCTATAGAAGACGAGGTTCTAGTTAGCTGGGCATTAAGGTACTAAATGGGTAAAATAAAACACAAGGAAGCCCGTGGTAAGTTGGCTTGTGGCATCACTTGGGTGCTTGAGAGGTGGCGTGTGGATGACCAAGGAGAGCAAAGGTTCGAGTCGCAAGGTAAGCAAATTGGTGATATTAATTTTTATGTACAGAAAAGGTAAGTAGTGGAACTAAAGTGAAAGGCTGTCAGGAGAAGATTTAGGAGTTGATAAGGGAGAGAGTTTAGGAGCTGATAAGGGAGAGGATTTAGGAGCTGATAAAGGAGAAGATTTCAGAGCTGATCAAGGAGCAGGAGTTGGTCGGCCAAGGGCCTCTAGCATGGGAAAATTCAGCTAGGTTAAGTGCCAGTATAAATTCGGCATGAGGGGGAAAGTTGTGCCGTTTGTTGACCATTCTCCTCTTCTTTCGTTTCTCATTTTCTCTTCAACCTTTTCTTTTTCTTCTTTTCCTCCATAGGCGAATCTCTCAAAGAACCTGTGCATCTCCATCTTTTTCTTCAGACGTTTCTAAAACCTTCATAGCCATTACCATAAAAAGCCGAAATCCCGAAAACTATACTTTTTTTGTGCCGATTTCTCCTAGCCACTTTTATTATCTTTTCCATCATTCTTGGCCGATTCTCTAGTTTTCTAAACCTCAAGCTTTTATCGATAGGACCATAGGAAAACCCTCCTATTTCATCTTTCTTTACACAGCTTCAACAAAAGCTGAAAACCCCACTCAATTAGGGACTTGGCCGAATAGTGAGATCACTGAAGGCTCGACTTTTGTTATCATTTGAGGGCTTAGATGGGCATCAGAATTGAGTAGAAATTAATTGGGATCATTGACCAAAGAAACCAGTGGTAAGTCTTTTTAGTCTTTATTTCGTATTTTAGGAAAGCCGAAACCCCTAAAGGTTAGGGAGGCTGTCGACTTGGACTTGTAGCCCTAAGGGGTTGTGATAACTATTTTGTCTTGATAATAATGTGATCTAGAGGCTGCTGATCAAGGGCTTGGACAAGTGAAGCAACGGGATCTAAGTCTAGTCGCAAACTTCGGCAAAGGTAGGATTGCTAGTGCCTAAGGTGTTATGGCCGAATAAGGTAAGGAGATATTATGTAGTTCATTTAGGTAGTAGATTAAGGTGGTAGAATATAATTGTAGGTAGTTCGAGCATGGATCTCGTCAACGAATCGCCATAAAACAGGTGTGTAACTAACACCCTTTCTTAGTCTAGATCGGTAAAAGCTGAAAAGTTGAAATGACAAAAAACCAGTATTTTGTAGATTTACGAGTGTGCGGATGCTCGTGAGGTAAATCGATTAATGTTTTTTGGTAAGCTGCAATGTTTGGACTGCAAAGTGCATAATTTCAATGCCCTCGATATTTTTGGGCTTATTGGGCCAAAATTGGAATAAAGGGCCAATAGGCCCAATTCAGTAAGAACCCTCGGTAAGTGATTCTGTTAGTACGTGAAAAGTAGGAATATGCATGAAAAAACCCTAAAATAGATAAATTATTGAAATACCTTTAAAAAGTGGAAAATTTACAGTTTTACCCCTAGGAGATAAAGTACCGAAATACCCCTAGGAGTAAATTGACCTAAATGCATGTTAGACTGTTGTTATTTACTGCATGCCATGTTGTTATTATCTGATGCATAGGACTTGGTTATTGATGGAGGAAGTACTGAAAGTGGCTTGTCCACGTACTGGAGGCTCTGCCTCAATTTACTGTTAACTGAGCAGCAAGGCTGCAACTGTGGAGTGTAGGGCTGGGTGGGTTGAGCTATTCCCCATATGGAGTGTAGGGCTGGTACAAGTGGAGTGTAGCGGTTGGTGGGTTGAGTAGACTCCCCAAATGGGCTTGCATATGTTTATTGATCTTGCATGTATTTTGAAATGAGCCTATGGGCCATACTGTTATCTGAATAAGGGGCTAAGGCCTAGTTTAATGTAATCTGAAAAGGGCTCTGGTCCAGTATCACTGTCACCTGAATGGGCTTAGGCCCGATGGGCTTGAGTTGACCTGGGCGTTGAATGGGTTTTCCTTACACACTGAGTTTCCAAACTCACCCCTTCTTTAACCTTGCAGGTGGGCCTTGATGTGAGTGTCTTCGAGCCAGAGGGGATTCAGAGTGGTCGTGGTGAACGCTTTTGGGTTTGAAAAAGAGACTGGTTTTCTTAAGCTATTTTTAATTACTATTTAATTTTAGGGTTGTAATAAGGCCATTTTAACTTTATTTTCTTCTTTGATTTTCTGGGATTATATTATTTTTAATAACTTTATTCTGGTGGATAATAATTTAAATGGGCTAGACTGAGGGCGCGATTTCAAAATGATACTTGTTTTTAAAATAACACGACGTCACGAATATTCTATTTATCAAAGATAACCACTCAAAGAAGTTTGAATCCGTTATAACCAGGATGTGGGCATGTCTAGGATTGGATCCAATCGAAGAACTTGGTACTTAAGCAGCCTTCCTGACTCACCTCCTCTCTTATGGATACCTACCTGGTGCCCAACTTCCATTCACTTGGTTAGCTTAACAAAAGTCAGCTTTTAAACACTAAAAAGGAAACATGGGTTTTTTAAATTTCAATGTGGCATATCGAATTCGGTCATAACATCTGGGCCGGGTTTGGGGTATTACATTTAGTGGTATCAGAGTCGAGTTGCAACAACTCGGCTGTGGATCGAGTCCAAAAAGGGTTTTCAAAACTTTATGCCAAAAAAGGTATTTTTGGAAAAAAACTTGACTTTTGAAAATAAATTTTATGTTTAAAAGGGGATAATCTCCGAACTTGTTTTTTTTAAATGTTTGAAAAATGGATTTCAAAAAGCCTAAATCTTTTGAGTTTATTTGAAACCTGATGAGGTGGCACATTGAATCCCCGGCACCAAGGCTGTAAGTACCTTTCTGTTTTACATACTGAACTGTACTGTAGTTAGTACTAAGCCTTAACGATAGTACTATAGATAATGTAGCATAAAGGCTACAAAACTGAGACTGTAGGGTAAACTAAGCTTTAGGAAACTGAGACAGTAGCTAATCTGTGGTTACGCGAGAACAATTCTGAAACCTTATCTGTTCATAAGATATTCTGTAATAAACAGTGGAAATAGTAAACTAACTGCATAAAATTTGTAATCAGATAAATCGATATGAGTACGAGAGCTACTCGGGAAAGAGGCCGTGGTTGAGGCTAAGGTTGTACTCAAGCTGGATCTTTGTCTTCTGAGCACATACTCGCTGGGGTAGCACGACCACCACCGGTTGATGAGAATGGGCCGTATGATCGGGCCGCGGGGGATGACGCTCTGTCCCAGGCCATGCTAAGAGTTTTGGAAAGGGTGGTTGGAGCTAATATCGGGCCCATGAATAGGGGGTCCATTTCTGAGCGACTCTGGGCCAACGGAGCGGAAGTTTTTAGGGGTGTATCTAGAGTAGCCCCAAATGTGGCTGAGTATTGGCTGGAAGCCACGGAGCGGATTATGGATGACCTGGACTGCTCAGTGGAGCAAAAGTTAAAAGGGGCGGTGTCCTTACTGTGGGACAAGGCATATCAGTGGTAGATCACTGTGAGAGAGGGTACCCCAGCTGAGAGGGTAACTTGGGAGTTGTTTAAGCAGTCCTTCAAGGCGAAGTATTTCAGAGCTAGCTATGTGGATGCACGAAGGAAGGAATTCTTGAACCTGACCTAGGGTGGTAAGACCGTTGCTGAATATGAGGCAGAGTTTCTGTGATTGAGCCGGTATGCTAGTGGTATTGTCTCTACTGAATATGAGCGTAGTGTTCGCTTTAAGGATGGCCTCAGGGATGAGCTAAGAGTGCTCATAGCTCCGTAGAGAGAGCGTGATTTTGCTGCACTGGTAGAAAAAGGCTAAGATAGCCTAAGAGGTGAAGCAAGCCGAACGACAGAACAACGATAGGGATCGAAACCGGTTCAGGAGAGATGCTGGACCGGCTGGTGCTGCAAATTAGAATGTGAAGAGAGCTAGGATGGAGGAACCAGTTCGAGCAGTTCCGGTGAACACTGTTAGATCACAAGTTTGTGGAAATTCTGGTAGAATGCATCTGGGGGAATGTTGGAAACATTTTGGGGCTTGTCTTCGTTGTGGATCAAAGGAACATAAGGTCAGGGATTGTCCTAGGAGGCCAGCTCAGGCTCAAGTGGTTGAACAAAGGGCTGTGCTACCCGTCCAACCAGCGCGAGGTGGACCGCCACCGCCGAGAGGTCGTGGCCAATGTCGCGGTGGTAATGGCCATGGACGTGGGGCACCTGGCAGGGGTACTACTAACCCTGAGGCTCGTGAGCCAGCTTTGGTATATGCTGCTCATCACCGCGAGGAGGGTGACGCACCTGATGTCATAACTGGTACGTTTTTTATCTCTGACGTACCCTATACTGCTCTGATAGATGTGGGGTCAACTCATTCATATGTAGCATGTGATTTTTCTAGGACATTGGGTGTTCACTTTGAGGAGATTGTGTGTGGGGTAACTGTGATAAGTCCGTTAGGTCACTCAGTTAAAGTAGAGAAACTCTTTAGGGAGGTGCCTTTAGAGACTCAAGGTAGGATTTTCTGTGGAGTCTTAATGGAGTTACCGTTCAGAGAATTCGATTTGATCTTAGGGATGGATTGGCTGACCAGGCATAGGGCAACGCTGGATTCTGCAGCTAAGAGGATGGTGTTAAGGACTATTGAAGATGAGGAGGTAATGATTATTGGGGAACGAAGAGAATACTTGTCCAATGTGGTATCGGCTTTAAGGGCTGAGAAACTGATGCTTAAGGGATGCGAGACGTACCTGGCTTTTATAAATCAAGTTGAAACTGGGGATCTGACTGTGGATACCGTCAGGACTGTTAGGGAATTCCGAGATGTTTTTCCGGAGGAGCTTCCTAGATTGCCTCCGAATCGGGAAGTGGAGTTTGGAATCGATTTGTTTCCTGGAACAGTTCCAGTATCCATTGCACCCTATAGAATGGCGCCGAAGGAGTTAGTGCAACTGAAAGCTCAAATCCAAGAGTTGTTAGATAGGGGCTTCATCAGACCTAGTGTGTCTCCATGGGGAGCATTGGTCCTGTTTCTGAAGAAAAAGGATGGGACAATGCGCATGTGCATCGATTACCGCCAGTTGAACAAACTGACGATAAAGAACAAATACCCACTGCCAAGGATTGAAGATTTATTTGACCAACTCAGAGGAGCTTCGGTATTTTCCAAGATTGACCTTCGATCTGGATACCATCAGTTAAGGGTAAAGGAAGTGGATATTCATAAAACAACATTCAGGACTCGATATGGTCATTACGAGTTCCTGGTTATGCCGTTTGGGTTGACGAACGCACCTGTCACTTTCATGGATCTGATGAATCGAGTGTTCCAACCTTACTTGGACCGATTCGTGGTAGTTTTCATCGATGATATTCTGGTATACTTGAAAACTGAGGAGAAACATGAGGAGCATCTACGTATTGTGCTGCAAGTGCTAAGAGAGAAGCAACTGTATGCAAAGTTTAGTAAGTGTGAATTTTGGTTGCGAGAAGTGGCTTTTCTAGGTCATGGGTTTCTGCTAAAGGAATTAGAGTGGATCCTCGAAAAGTTGAGGCAGTTCTGGGATAGAAGCTACCAAAATCAGTATCGAAAATTCAGAGTTTTCTGGGTTTTTGTAGGCTATTACCGAAGGTTCGTAGAAGGATTTTCTCTGATTGCTACACCATTGACGAAACTGTTAAGGAAAGGGGTAGGATTTGTCTGGACTGAGAATCAGCAAAAAGCTTTTGACCATTTGAAAAAGGTATTGACTGAAGCACTAGTGTTGATTCAACTGGAGTCTTGGAAGGACTTCACTATGTACAGCGATGCGTCGCATGTGGGGTTAGGATGTGTATTGATGCAAGAGGGTAAGGTGGTCGCTTATGCTTCACGATAGCTTAAGCCTCATGAAGTGAACTACCCTACGCACGATTTAGAGCTAGCAGCAGTGATCTTCGCGTTGAAAATCTGGAGACATTACTTATATGAAGAAAAGTGTATGATATACATAGACCATAAGAGCCTAAAGTATCTGTTAACTCAGAAGGAGTTAAACATTAGGCAACGAAGATGGGTAGAGTTGCTTAAGGATTACGACTGTTCGATTGAGTACCACCCAGGTAAGGCTAACGTGGTGGCTGATGCGTTGAGTCGAAGGGTTGTTTCTGATTTGAGAGCCTTGTTTGCACGTTTGAGTCCGTTTGACGATGGAAGTCTGTTAGCAGAATTGCAAGTGAGGCCTACTTGGACTGAGCAGATTAAAGAAAAACAGTTGAAGGATGATTCGTTGGTTTTTTTATTTTGGCAAGTTGAGAAGGGTGAGAATGAGGATTTTGGACTGAATACTGAAGGAGTTTTATGCTTCCGAGGAAGAATTTGTGTTCTGAAGGACTCTGACTTGAGACAGTCAATATTGAAGGAAGCTTATGGGGAACTTTGTGCCATGCATCCTGGAGGGAATATGTTGTATCACGACTTGCGAGAGTTGTACTGGTGGCCTGGGCTTAAATGAGAAGTAACGGAATTTGTGGGGAAATGTCTGACATGCCAGCAAGTGAAAGCTGAGCATCAATTTCCTTCTAGATTACTACAACCGGTGAAAATTCCATTGTGGAAGTGGGAGAGAGTCACTATAGACTTTGTGAGTGGGCTACCTTTGACACCCACCAAGAAAGATTCTATGTGGGTAGTGGTGGATAGGTTAACAAAATCTGCCCATTTCATACCAGTTCGTACTGATTACTCCCTCCAAAAGTTGGCTAGGTTGTATGTGGCAGAGATAGTGCGACTACATGGTGTGCCTGTGTCGATTATTTCCAACCGAGACCCTAGGTTTACATCTCGGTTCTGGAAGAAGTTGCAGGAGGCATTGGGTACACGCTTGGATTTCAGTATTGCCTTTCACCCACAGACGATGGATAGTCGAAGAGGGTTATTCAAATTTTGGAGGACATGTTAAGGGGTTGTATCATCGATTTTCGTGGGAGTTGGGTGGACTACTTGCCATTAGCGAAGTTTGCATACAATAACAGCTACCAAGCAAGTATTCAGATGGCTCCATATGAGTCACTTTATGGGCGGAGATGTCGTACGCCTACGTGTTGGACAGAGTTGGGTGAACGACAAGTGCTTGGACTAGAGTTTGTGGTAGATACTGAGAGTAAGGTTAAGTTGATAAGAGATCGATTAAAGGAGGCATCTGATAGACAGAAGTCGTATGCGGATCTAAAGCGCAAAGAGATAGAGTTTGCTGTTGGGGATATGGTTTTCTTAAAGGTTTTACCTTGGAAGAAGATCTTGAGATTCGGCAAGAAGGGCAAATTGAGTCCGCGGTTTATAGGGCCTTATCAGGTTCTTAAGCGGATAGGGCCAGTAGCGTATCAGTTAGAGTTACCACCAGAGTTGGCAGAATCTATGACGTCTTTCATGTGTCTCTGTTAAGACGATATCGATCGGATCCCTCACATGTTGTGCCAGTGGAGGAGATTGAAGTAAGGACTGATTTGACCTTTTAGGAGGAGCCTGTGCAGATATTGGCATGAGATGTTAAGGTTCTTAGAAGGAAATCTGTTCCGTTAGTAAAAGTGCTTTGGCATAATCATGGAAGGGAAGAAGCTACTTGGGAGTCAAAAGAGACTATGCGTCAACAATACCCTCAACTATTTTGATCAGGTAAATTTTGAGGCCGAAATTTCTTTTAGGGGGTAGAGTTGTAACGCCCCAATTTTTGGGAATTCTGTGAGTGTTGGCAAATTTTAAATTTTGGTGTTCTGTCTACTTGGCGTAGATTTAATCAGGTTTGTGGGTCTCTAGAAGGCCCAAGTTTAAGTTAAAATCCGGTAATTTTAGTTAATTTTAATTCTATAGAAGAAGGGGTTCTGGTTAGCTGGGCTTTAAGGTACTAACTGGGTAAAATAAAACACAAGGAAGCCCATGGTAAGTTGGCTTGTGGCATCACTTGGGGGCTTGAGAGGTGGCGTGTGGATGACCAAGGAGAGCAAAGGTTCGAGTCGCAAGGTAAGAAAATTGGTTATATTAACTTTTATGTACAGAAAAGGTAAGAAGTGGAACTAAAGTGAAAGGTTGTCAGGAGAAGATTTAGAGCTGATAAGGGAGAGAGTTTAGGAGCTGATAAGGGAGAGGATTTAGGAGCTGATAAAGGAGAAGATTTCGGAGCTGATCAAGGAGCAGGAGTTGGCCGGCCAAGGGCCTCTAGCATGGGAAAATTCAGCTAGGTTAAGTGCCAGTATAAATTCGGCATGAGGGGGAAAGTTGTGCCGTTTGTTGACCATTCTCCTCTTCTTTCGTTTCTCCTTTTCTCTTCAACCTTTTCTTTTTCTTCTTTTCCTCCATTCCTACTTTTCATTGACCGAAGGAACCGGTGGTAAGTCTTTTCAATCTAGTCTTTATTTCATATTTTATGAAAGCTGAAACCCCTAAATGTTATGGAGGCTGTCGACTTGGACTTGTAGCCCTAAGGGGTCGTGATAACTGTTTTGTCTTGATAATAATGCTGATCAAGGGCTTGGACAAGTGGAGCAACGGGATCTAAGTCTAGTCGCAAACTTCGGCAAAGGTAGGATTGCTAGTGCCTAAGGTGTTATGGCCGAATAAGGTAAGGAGATATTATGTAGTTCGTTTCGATAGTAGATTAACGTGGTAGTAATATAATTGTAGGTAGTTCGAGCGTGGATCTCATCAACGAATCGTCATAAAACAGGTGTGTAACTGACACCCTTTCTTAGTCGATCGGCAAAAGCCGAAAAGCTGAATTGCAGAAAAACTGATATTTTGTAGATTGCGAGTGTGCGAATGCTCGTGAGGTAAATTGATTAATGTTTTTGGTAAGCTGCAATGTTTGGACTGCAAAGTGCATAATTTATGTGCCCTCGATATTTTTGGGCTTATTGGGCCAAAATTGGAATAAAGGGCCAACGGGCCCAATTCGGTAAGAACCCTCGGTAAGTGATTCTGTTAGTACGTGAAAAGTAGGAATATGCATGAAAAACCCTAAAATAGATAAATTACTAAAATACCTTTAAAAAGTGGAAAATTTATAGTTTTACCCCTAGGAGATAAAGTACCGAAATACCTCTAGGAGTAAATTGACCTAAATGCATGTTGGACTGTTGTTATTTACTGCATGCCATGTTATTATTTGATGCATGGGACTGGGTTATTGATGGAGGAAGTACTGAAAGTGGCTTGTCCACGTACTGGAAGCTTTGCCTCAATTTACTATTAACTGAGCAGTAAGGCTGCAACTGTGGAGTTTAGGGCTGGGTGGGTTGAGCTATTCCCCACATGGAGTGTAGAGCTGGTACGGGTGGAGTGTAGCGGTTGGTGGGTTGAGTAGACTCCCCAAATGGGCTTGCATATGTTTATTGATGTTGCATGTATTTTGAAATGGGCCTATGGGCCATACTGTTATCTGAATTAGGGGCTAAGGCCCAGTGTAATGTAATCTGAAAAGGGCTCTGGCCCAGTATCAATGTTATCTGAATGGGCTTAAGCCCGATGGGCTTGAGCTAACCTGAGCTTTGAATGGGTTTTCCTTACACACTGAGTTTCCAAACTCACCCCTTTTTTAACCTTGCAGGTGGGCCTTGATGTGAGTGTCTTGGAGCCGGAGGGGATTCAGAATGGCCATGGTGAACGCTTTTGGGTTTGAAAAAGAGACTGGTTTTCTTAAGCTATTGTTAATTACTATTTAATTTTTGGGTTCTAACAAGGCCATTTTAACTTTATTTTCTTCTTTGACTTTCTGGGATTATATTATTTTTAATAACTTTATTCTGGTGGATAATAATTCAAATGGGCTAGACTGAGGGCGCGATTTCAAAACGATACTTGTTTTTAAAATAACACGACGTCACGAATATTCGATTTATAAAAGATAACCACTCAAAGAAGTTTCAATCCGTTATAACCAGGTGTGGCAATGGATGTGGGCATGTCTAGGATTGGATCCAATCGAAGAGCTTGGTACTTAAGCAGCCTTCATGGCTCACCTCCTCTGTTATGGATACCTACCTGGTGCCCAGCTTCCATTCACTTGGTTAGCTTAAAAAAGTCGGCTTTTAAAACACTAAAAAGGGAACATGGGTTTTTTAAATTTCAATGTGGTGTGTCGGATTCGGCCATAACGTCTGGGCCGGGTTTGGGGTGCTACAAGTGGTTTGGGCTCTAGAAGTTGTGTTCTGCCGATCCTTGTTTCTATTTGAAAACCCCACTGAAGCATTTGATCGAGTAGTGAATTCCTTCGATCTCTTAGATGAGGACTGATGTGACTTTCCGATCTGTCTCTTCTTTGAATCTCGCAACTCAAAAGCCGTTTTCCTCATCTCTTTTACCAGCTCCTCTGTGTTGCATGCTCTCTCAATGAGTACTACAAATTCTCTTGGTTCTAAGATGCGAACAAATACTCGGATATCTCATTAAGACCATCCTCGAACCTCTTACAGATAGTGGCTTCTGTAGACATGCACTCTTGCGCATACTTACCGAGCCTCGCAAATTCACGTTCATTGCTCTAGAAATTCCTTCCTCTTTTGATCTATGAACCTTTGGCTAATATAATTTTTCTGAAATTCTTCCTGAAATAATTCCCAAGTGATCCTCTCTCTCAATACAATTGACACGAGAGTATTCCACCACTGATAAGCTGAATCCCGTAGGAGTAACACTGCACACTTTATGCACCCCTTAGGTGTCCACGATAGTTCATCGAATACCCTAATGGTATTCTCCAACCAAAACTCTGCCCTCTCTGGGTCATCATCTATACTAGCCCGAAATTCCTCAGCCCTTTGCTTCCTAATCTTGTCTACTGGAGGCTTCTCTCTCCTTCAAGCCCACTTCTTGTAGAGATACTGGGGCATATTGAGGGATCGAAGGAGGTGAGGGAGGTGGAATAGTCAAATTTGTATGAAAAAACTCCGTATACCAAGTGTCCATCATTCGGAGATAGGCTTATCTAGCCCCTCCGTCTTGGCCCATAGTCATGGGCTCACTCTCAATTGGCGCAGTCCCTTCGATAGGAGCCGACGTGTTACTCTCTACGTCATCTGCTGTGGCTATATCAGGATCCATTTACTATATAGAAATACAATTTATAATTGTCAGAAGTCATCACACTATCACTATATAGTTATGGCATGTATAGCTAGACCCGTACTCTCATTAGGTTAGTCCTAGAACCGTCTCGAACACACTAAGTGCCTAACTCGAAGGGTATGTAACCATTTAGATTGGGCCGTAATGTCTAGGCCTAGTTTAAGGGGTTACACTAAGTGCCTAACTTGAAGGCTAACATCCCTCTCGAACATACCTCAGCACCAAGTGCCAAGCCCGAAGGCTTTACATTTGCCTTGGGTAACACACTAGAAATAGTGTAAATATAACACGATAGTTGGAAAAAATTGCTAGAATTAAGTATATTCAGCGAACATGAAATATCATGAATCATCATCTCTTTATATATCAAACTTGTACTGCGCGTACAGTATAACCTATTGGCATGCCAATCGTACTCTATCGTACATTCATCCGTCTCAGGGGATATCATCTTTAACCAGTATTACATATAAATCATTAACTCAATTCTCATAAACTTATCATCAAATGTAGATAATAAACTATTCATGATTAAGTTCTTACTTGAAAATATAGTACAAAATATATTAAATTAAACCGATCAAACTTACTTGATAAAAACGATGTCGAAGTCAAGACAAAAATCAATATGTTACTTTAGCCTTTTTTCCATTCAAGCTTGATCGATTTATTTCTTGATCTACTAAAGAAGAAACCTTAGCTTGGTCAAAACTAGCAAGGTCCTCCCATGGTGTATTCAGTTCTCAACAACAAGAAGAAAGGAAATTAATGATAGTATTCTTTAATCCTTTAATTTTTAACTTACCTTTTAATTATTTACAAATTTAACCTTTTAATATAACTTATAAAATTAATAAATCATGTCCATAAAGGTCCATAATATAAGTATATGGTATAATTACCATCTCAGGAGGGTTTAATTGTACAACTGGTCCTTCAATTATTTTAAATTTTTAACTAAACAACCTTAATTTCAATTTAACCCTAAACTAATTAGGACTTAATAAGAAAATTGCCCAAAAGTTAGTGGATTAATTATCTCCACCACCGCTTTGCTTTTTGACCATGGTTTAATCACCATTTTGGTCCCTTTACTATTTTAAATCTATAGCGATTAACTTTTACCTCTTTTACTATTTAATCATTTTACCTTAATTAAGCAATCAATCCCCAAAATTACTAGACCAAACTTCAATTCACCAATAATACGACTCTGTAAATATTTAATAAAAATATCTACGACCTTATATTATGAAAACAAGGTCCTAATACCTCATTTTCAAAAACCACTTGACTTTTAGACTGAACCACTTATACTTATTTATTCGTTCAGTTTATAAAAATATTAAGCTAGAATTTAAAATAATTATGTAATTGACTCATAAATATTAAATAATAATACAGACTTACTCATCAATTTGTGGTCTCGAAACCACTGTTTCTGACACCACTGGAAAACGAGCTGTTACACTTGAGCCACT
Source organism: Gossypium hirsutum (assembly GCF_007990345.1). Classification (NCBI taxonomy): domain Eukaryota; kingdom Viridiplantae; phylum Streptophyta; class Magnoliopsida; order Malvales; family Malvaceae; genus Gossypium; species Gossypium hirsutum. The sequence continues at coordinate 31,909,059 of NC_053433.1, read as the reverse complement.
TGATGGAGTGAGGCTTGAAATGCATGACCATACTCAAATAAGTTGATATGAGATATCACACTTATTTGTTTATTGTATTCTCCTCAGAATATCAAGAATTATAAGATTGGACTATACAAGTATGACTATGCCATGACTTGTGTCCAATCTATATATAAAGGATACTAAGATATAATACATGAAAAGTTTATCACATAAAGGTTATGTTGAATCACGACTTCTTGTAATTTAGGTACCAATATGCATTTCTAGATGCCACTTATTTCTTGTAACATTACAAATGTTCTAGTATTAGTAATAATGTTACAAGAACCTATAAGGTCACATCCTATAGTTAAAGCCAATAGACTACATACAAAATATGATGGGCATATACCCTCTTACATATATCTTTAGCGGACTGTGTCACCTGGAGAACAATGTCGTCTAGCGGATAGTATCACCTGGTGAACTGTATCACATGGTGGACAGTATTGTCTGGTGAACAGTATCGCCTAGCAGATAGTATTGCTTAGGAGACAGTATCACCTAGTGGATGTGATTCACAACTTCTTTTTGTAGTCAAGATTTATGGAAGTTTATAATTTTTTGGAAAGAATATAAAATTTTAATACCTTCTATGATTCTCTCCAGAAGAATAAAGTAATTATTGAATTTTATTATACGTGATTAATAAAAGGAAAAATATCCCTAAGGAGTGGTAAGAAAGTAAGGAAAAATTCAAAAGGTTTAGCAGCCAGTTTTGAATTCTCACTAAAAGGTTCATAGAGTTTTGTTGTTCGTGCTTGACTGGGTGGACTACGTAAAGGCCGAGATGATTATGTTGTGGCTTAGAATCGACACCTCGAAGGAAATCAGATCTTTAAAGATATATCTTCAACTTCTTTTTGACCCGATTCATTCGTCGTACATGGATCCTTGGTTAGTTATCATTGAAATATTTTTTTCGTTTTGCCACGAGGCATACTGATGATCCAACATGATTAAATTAGATAAATGGTTGATGGTTATAATTGTTTCTTATTTAGCTCAAGAAGCTTGTGATAGTCCAAACAATTGAGGCAAAGGGCCAGTAGAGTTGATTTTGTTTTGGAGTTTGCTGGTGAGTTCCTTCCTACTTCTTTTGAGTTATTAAACTTCTATGATATGTGGGTCATGTACGGTAAGTTATCTTTACTATAAATGAGTCAATGTGTTGTGTCTAGATGTGTGTGTAATAATCTAGTGTTGTATGTGTGAGTATGGCTATTATCAAGGTAAAAACACCATTCTTGTTGCACGAGCCTAATACTAGATAATTTGTGATATGTGAAAATCTTGAAAAGAGATCTGTTTGTGATGCCTCCAGTAGGGTAACTATATTGCAAGCTAGACTAATAGATCATGGCCCGACCTATCGAGAAAATACGTGTTCAACTTATCAAGGATATGAATATGAAAATGAACATGGCTGATATGCAATTCTAATTTTTGAAGCATGGGTCATTGGTGAACATGTATGTTTGTGAGAGATATATATAATTTGGTGGAATGTGTCCTCTTGGGTAGTGTGTGTGTTGTGTTTAATAGGTGAAGTGTGGCCACCAAAGATCTAGGATTACAAATTGGCATATTATGTTTGTATGATAGAGTCCCACGAAAAGTCTATTATTTCTTTATTTACAGGTATTGGTGCTTATTGATTGTTGGAATTCTTGTAAATTAATTGTGTCTATTTTTGGAACTCACGAAGTTCAATTGAACTTAGCCCATTACTTTTCATTCTCACGCATTTTGATAGTAGAAGAAGTATCAATTAATGGGGAACTACACCAGAGCTGCGTTATGAGTAAGCTACTTGTTTATTTTTGTATAATGCATGGCTATTTGATGGATGGCATATAAATACTTTTTTCATTCAACTTATGTAATTAACTTTTTTGTTTGTACTATTCCATTTCTAAAAAGAATTGCCCATGTACTATGAAAGTATACGCCTAACTTCAGTGTTTTGTTGATTACAAATTTTTATCATTTATATATATTCGCTATAAATAAGTAGTGGATGGATAATAAATTGTCTTTTATAATTCCTAGATATTTCTCTAAATAAATGTATTACAAAATGAAAGAAAAATAATAGTTTTAACTAAAAGGAAGATTCAAATTGATTGTATTTTTAAAATGTTAAGTTTGAATCCACCGGTAACACCCCAATCCGTTGGGCTGTTGGTCTGGCTGGGCATTATACACTAGGTCTCTTGATAGGCTAAGGGGTGTTACAAGAGTTGATATCAGATCCTAGGCTAAGCCGATTCTTGAAAAGAGGAAGGCTAAGTCACACCCCACCATGCATGATATATCTCTAGTTTAGTCCCTATAGTTTTGATTAACTTAAGCTGTGTTGTAGCTAATATTAATATCTGGAAGCTCAAGAGAAGCGACAAGAGAGAAAATTGGGAGTTAGGTACCTCCGACATAAGGACAGGGTCCTACAGTTGATTTGGGCAGCCGAGGAAATAAATTTTGAATGTTTTCATCACAATGATGGATTAATGGTTTGACCAATTCATGGGAACAACCCAAGTACCTCAACCACTACAGCAATATTAGATTGAAGTGGTACAACTAGTACCTCTTGCACCTCAAGTTCTAATTGCAACTCAGTACAGAAAAACATCTTATGGGAGAAATAGTTAAACGAAGTACTAAAGAGTTTTCAGGGGGATAAAGTTTATGACCTCGTAACAACCGAACAATGGTTATCTCATGTATGTCGAGTGATTGCAGAGCTAAAATACACACTGGCAGATAGCCTCTCATACATTGTTTCTTTCCTAAAAAGGGATGTGTATCAATGGTGGAAAACACTGATAAGTATGACCCCATGTAGAGTAGATAGATTGGGAGTTCTTTTTAATGAAATTTAGAGAAAATTATGTTAACCAGATGTATGTCGAGGAACTGAAGAAAGAGTATCTATATCTCAGAAAGGGACAAATGTCAATAATGGAATACGAACGAGAATTTGTCAGACTTAGTCGTTATATGAGAGACATGTTCAAAACTAGGGAATCCTTGTGCTAGAAGTTTGAGTAGGGCCTAAAGGATGAAATTTGTGCCCTAGTGGAAACATCAATGGTCCAGAGTCTAGCAGTCAAGACAACCAAGGCTCAGAAGATGGAAACTGTAACATTCCAAGATAGTGCCTGGAAGTTTTTACCCCGCTAGTGAGGGTTCGCCAATGATTCGTGAATTGGGGGTTCCCCAAAAGAATATCAGCAAGGAGTTCATTAGAGATACCATAAAGAGATGTACACCAAAAGATGTGATACGAGGGTACGTCAAAATCATTGCAAGTTGTGTTAGCCAATTGGTGGTTCACTAGTTGGTTTGGAAAGCTGCAGTTCGCCAATTGGTTTGGCAAGTTGCTGTTTGCCAGTTGGTTTACTGAATAAAGGTTCGCCAATCAAAGTTGAGTTAGATTTAAATTAGAAAATTAAGATATTGTGTATCTAAGATACTTTTGTGCACATAACCTTCTTCTAAATCGACTAGGGTTTCCTAAGTCAAGTAGGGTATCCTAATAATACTAAGACATTTAGTGCCTATAAATCCAACCCTTATTCCATGAAAACTCTCTCAATAGTTATTCTATTTTCAAGTCTCCTTTCAAACCAAGTTAAGTCTCTATCCTATTAGGGTTGATTGTCCCAGAAGCTAGATTCACCCGTATGTTTGTGTATGTTCTGTTTGTTTAGTAATTTGTGCATATTCATGTATGTATGTTGTGAGCAAACCAAATCATCTACTAGCAAGGATAAAGGCAAAACAAAACTCGTTTAAAATTCTCAGCTTTTCGGTGAGTTTTCTGGAATCACCACACGTATGTGTAATCCATTATGTCTTCAAAAAATTATGGTTTTAAAATAGTAATCACGAGTCGTTATTGTGTGAGAACTGCTATATTTTCCAAGAACTTTGGGTTTCCAAAACTAAGTTCCAAGAGTAAGCTTTTCTATAAAACATTGTTTTTAAGTTCCGAGACTTTGTTTTCGAGTTATGTTTTAAAAGGTAGGTTTTATGTGAGCTCTTAAACTAGCTTATGTTTTAAAATATTTTTTAAAGCACAATTTCTATAAACTGAGTTTTACAAGCTTTTTTGTGAGATTTATATAAACAAATGTTTTCAAGTAAGCTCCCTATGCGAGCTTTATAAATATTTTGTGTGAGATCCTTATATGAGCCTTCTATTGGATATATTGGTATACCAAGGGATTGTGGGTACTCACTCACCTATAAGTTCTGTTATTTTGGCATTAAGGCCCTAGAACATGTGGAAAGATAAGGGAATGTCAAGCTATGCTCCATTCATTGGGACATGTTGGCATACAAGAGAGTGTTTAGCTTTATGCTACACTTTTGGGACATGTTAAGGACTCATTGAGTCATTCTAAGGCATTATAAGGAGATCCATATATCCAACGGATAAATATGACAAATTGCGATGAATCTTAAAGAACATGTTTCATGATTCTTCAAATATTCTTATTCGACATGTGACAACCCGATTTAGACCATAATCGGAACGGTGGTTTCGGGACCACAAATCTGAGTTAGAAAAATATATTTAAAAATTATTTTTGGTGTCTATAATGTGTGAATTTGTGTGTTGTAAATTTTTGTTTTAAAATTTTATCGTTTGGATGGCCGATTTTAAAAAAAAGGCTTAATCGCGTAAAATAAAAACTTGATAGTTTAAAGTGTGAGGACTGAATTGTTAATGTCTTTATAATATGAAGATTTTATGTTGTAATTGGGCCACTATTAAGCTAAATGGATGGCAATGGACATGGAATAAATGATATTATAAAATTTTAACAAAGGTTTATTAGGTAATTAGATTAAAAGTTATTATATGTTAAAATAAAACATAAAATAATGTCATTATCATCTTAGTTTGGCCGAATATATCAAAGAAATAAAAGAAAAACACCAAGATAGGTTTCGACAAGAGTTTTGGCTAGATTAAGGTATGTTTTGTTTCAGTTTTTGATAATTTTTACGTTTTTGATATCGTTGCTTTAAGTACTATCCGACCCATGCTTGAATTTCTAATTTTGATGTATATTTTCAATTTTACCATTGTTGATAGCTTAGTGATTTTTATGTTTGATAAAGTTAAATAAAAGTTATGTGATTGATTAACAAGTTTTTGTATTGAAACTTTGATGAAATTAAGTAAATAGGATTAAATTGCAAAGTGTTTAATTAAGGGACTAAATTGTGAAATAAACGATAAGTGAGGACTTGTATGTGTATGGGGAGTATTCGGCCTAAGCATGGCATGGGCAAAATATGCTTGTTTTGTGTTTTGTGAATTTTGGATTAAATTGCTAAAAGTGTAAAATGTCTGGGGCAAAAGTGCAATTTGTCCATTTATATGTTTTTGAATGAATTTGATTAAATAATTTTAATTTATGTCAGTTTAGATCACGAAAAGATAAAATCAGATTTACATCGGGGGAAGACCAAAATAGCCGAATAATCGATTAATACTGTTCATCGATATCCGAGGTAAGTCTTTAAGCAATTAAACACCGTTAATTTTGAATGTAACTTAGTTTAATATCCTAATTTGGAATTCATAGATTTATAGTAGAGTAGCCGAATATGATTAAGAATGGAAATAATGTGTTTGAGTTTAATTTGACTGAATTATAACATTTGAAAGCCCGTATGAACTGTATGGAATATCTGAAATTTTCGATATATGAATTATTTATGAGACAACTTTTTAATAGTGATATTCGGGCTTTGAGCCAAGCAAGCCTTGTGCTGGTGAATTGAACCGGGCTTTATGCCTAGCAGGCTTATTGCCAGTGTATAAAATCAAACTTTGAGTTTAGCAAGCCTTGTGCCGGTGTGAGATACAGGCTTAGACCTAGCAAGCTTTATGCCGGTGAATTATTATAAATTTATGCCTAAAAGACTTTATGCTGATGTGGTAATTGAATACGTTAAATGAGCTAAAATGATCAGGTATGTGATAGTTGGTTACCTATTTGAAAATAGGGTGAATTGATTTCTTGATATGTGATGAAAAAGGATACATGAAGTTGTTGTAGTATATGTGTTAATATGAGAAATATGTTTGGCCTTATAGTTGTATATGGATGTAATGTTAAAGTTTGAGTGATGAATATATGTTTATAAATATATATGTATATTCGATTATATAAGACAATATGGTTTTGAAATTTGATAATATATTGATGATGTATACATGTATATTCGGCCAAGGAGAAATTGTTCTATGAAAGTATATGATATATATGTATGGAATTAAAAGCTTGAAATTAAATGTGATTACAAATGCATAATTTGATTTATTTAATTGAAATGATTTAGTAATTGAGATGTTATTATGCATTAATTGTTTAATTTGCTTAAGGCTTACTAAGCTAAGTTAGCTTCCTCTGTGTGTTTTTGTTTACTTTGTTTTATAGATTTTGGATTCAAGTTACGAGCTCGAGGATCGTCAAAAACGTTCACCACACTATCTATAGCTTCAGTATTTAAATAATCGAACTTGAATTATGGCATCTATAGGCTGAATTGTGTTTTGATATGATGAACCTTGGTTTTGTATAAAAGCCATGCAAAAATGGCTTATTTAAATGCTTGAATTTGGTTTTGGTATAATGATGGCTTGAATCTATTTTGATTAATATGCTATGTGACATGAATGAACATAAAATGTGTTATATGTTGTATATTCGAATTAGTTAATGATGTTGCATGAGGTATGAAGAAATCGGTCATAAGTATGTTTGGTTGTTTTGGATGTGTTTGGCATATTCAGTTATGAAATATATATGTGCATAGCTAGATTTGATTATTGCTTGTAGTGGTTGGTGAAAGGTGAATGGTTTTTGAAATTGATCATGAGATGTGGTATAAATATTGTTTGTCTTGAATATTTTTATATATATATATTTGATATTTGAGGTGTGAATTGGACTTATAAGTGTACATGATTTGAGATGTTTAGAAATGTGTATCACTTAGTGTGGTTAAAAACTTACAAATTGATTGATGATTCTGTTTGCTTAAAGAAATGGTCATTGAATGAAACCCATGTATTAGGCATGTTCATTTTTGGTTAAAGCCTTATAAAATGATCATATGAATAGTAGATTATTTATGTTTGAAATGTAGAATTTAACATTTCTTGTAATTAAAATTTACTTGTTAAATGAATTAGGGTAAACATGGTATGTAATTCGAATATGTATGCTTTAAAATTTTCATGCATGAAATCCTTGATTGAATAATTTGTATTGTATTTGTTATTGGCTTAGTAATGAAATGCCTTTGTTTAGGAAAGCATTTGGTAATCGGCTAATGTTTATAAAAGTGACCAAATGAATAGTGATTTTAGTATTATAAGGTTTAAATGGTTTGCATGCAAATTTGGTTTATGTACTCTTTGATATTTTATGCTTATAATAATTGATTTAAGTTATTTTATAAAGATTTTGATATGTACATATGATTTGTGACAAAATGATATAGTTGACATTATTTGTTTATGATTTCATATTAAAAACAAGTCAATTACTATTATATAAATTGTTTCGTAATAAGATTAGATTGATTAATTAAGTTTATAATAGATTTGAATTAGACTTGCATGTTTGAGTATGTCTGTGATTGCCTAAGCTATGTCTTTTCTTGTAATACGTCGTAACTCATTTCGGCGATGGATACGGGTTAGGGATGTTACAAGACAAGCATAAGAGCATGTTCCATGCTATACATGATCTGTATAAGAACAAGTGTAAGCGAGGACACAACACGTTTGTGTTTATGTTTTTTGTTTTCTAAACAAGAACAAGCTAAGTTTTTAAGGATGGTTTTCAGAAAGCACATCTGAATCTATTTTACAAACTTAAGTGTTTTCTAACAAGTAGGTTTTGTGAACTGGGTCTCGCACCTTCACAGTAAACCCATCATGCAAAACGATTTTTAGTATAAGTTCCCCCCTATTTTAAACTCTGTATTTTAGGCATGCTCTAATGTTTTCTAAATATTCACTAAGTTCTCATTAAACAAGAACAAGCTAAGGTTCTAAATGTTTTCTAAAACAGATGGTAGTGATGGATGACCTAGGCGAAGCTAATCCCTGAATAGATATCTGTGAACCCGATAATAAGGGATGGGGTTAATTGTGTGGGATTATTTTTATTGTAGTTGTTACTATTATTGAAACAATTTCCTTAAGTTTAACTTTATTTATTCTATAAATCCTTGAGAATAAACTCTTGTTGCTAATTTCTTCTTCTCGGTATAAATAAACTTTGATGTTTCCTTATTTTTCCTTTCATGTGCTCTATATTGCATTCTTTTAATTTTGTCAAGTATCTCTTAACCCTACATGCGAGTTAGTTGGATTGCGGAGTTCCATTTCATGCAACCTATGTATGTTGTGACCCCAAATATGCAAGTGAAACCTCAGAACTGATAACCTATTGGCTGGCTACACGCATGCACATTAAAAAAATGAATTTATATAATAATTTTTAATGCCTGGTTTTACTTGCAAGCGTACAGGTCAATTGTAATATTTATAGTATCACAATGAAACACTGAAATATTCCAAGGATTGAACCCAAAGGAAGAAGCGATTGAGCAATAACTAGCATACATAATAGAGTCTAACTAGCTACTAATACGATTTTATAGTACTATAGCCCATAAAAGATGAATTTTTGCAAGAAAAATAAATATTCTACCCTAAGAACTAAATTGTAAGAAATGGAAACTTGAGGGACTATATAGCAAATAACTAATGGGTGTTGGTTGACTTCGATGTGGTTCACCAAATTTTGGACTCGGGACATAAATTGCATAAATTACTAAGTGACTCCATTTTATCTTCCGATCTCAATTTTACCGATTTAGATGAATTAAGGCTAATTTATCTTCCAACCTCACCAGTTAATCCAAGACTAATGAATAGGTGCACGACAAGATTACTGTAAACTTGAAATTGTATAGGATTTTTTTAGCAATTTTACCACCTTTTTTTGACTTAATAATTATATTAATCTTGAGTAATTGTTAATAAATTAAGTGGATTTTGTTTAAATGTTACTATTGGACATGAATTTATAAAGTATGTGAAATTCTACTTTCTTACATGATTTTTGAGCATAAATTATATTATTTTCATGTTAATTATTAATATGTTAATTTTTATTATGCAGTGGGTCCATTGAAGATGAATTTATCATAATGTTGCATGGACATGAATAAATCCACCTTACTTGGATGGAAAAACCATGCAAAATTGGGTCATCAGGTGTTAATTTTACCCAGTTAAAGTGTTGTTACAAAGTGAACATGTCTGGTTATTTATTGGATCATAAAACCATCCAATAAGTGGGAGTCAAGCCCAATTTTAGCACAAGCATATGGCTAGATAAAAATCAACTTTGGGATATTTTATTAGAGGTCCCTGTAGTTGTAATTTAATCAAAAAAGAGCCTTGGAAGATTGCCTTTGAAATTGTCCACCTTATGCCTAATTATAGCATGATTTTGTACTAAAAAATGAGCAACCAAATCACCTCCCTTTCCATGTATTTTTAATAAACTCCACCTTCAACTTCACTTATAAATGCCACACTACTCTCACCTTTCAAATCATCCCTTCATTCATCAAGCATCCCTCGCATCCCTCATCCTTTATTTTCACAGACATAATTCATTCTCTCATTCCCTCTCTTGCTCTCTTCTCCCCATGCATAGCCATTCCATTTTCCCTTTCATTTTAGCCAACAAAAGCCTTGAAAAGATCACCTCTTGCCCAACTACCTTGAGGAATCATTAGCAAAAAAGCAATGGGCGGATCAGTAGAACACTTTCAATCCAAATCTGAAAGGCTGCTGAATTGAAATATAGTTTACTCTTCCCTTACTATTTGTTTAATTTAATCATGTTTGAGATGTGTTTTATGATTTTTTTCATAAAAAATGATAGCTTAATTCTGTTTACCTAGGATGATTGAGTGAATTCAATAATATTTGTTTGAATCATGTTTAAAGTGTTTGTGCTTCAGTCGATCATGTTTTCAATTAAAACCAAGATGTATTTCATTAATACATGATTGGATGCATTCAACTTAACTGAGCGATCCTAACTAGACAATGGCTAGTAGACACAATAATTGAAAAATGCATGCTTAATTTAGATCACTAAACCTGACTAAATTGAAGGTTCATAATAATCTTAATTAGCTCTATTATCTTGAATAGTTTTTAGGTTTATGTAATAAATTATTTCAAACTTAATATGTCCTTGTTACCTCACATAAATACTAAGAAACCCTTAGTTCAATATGATCAATAAAATGCATATTTCACTTAGTAAAAGATTCTGAAAGGACTTAATTTGGTTTCTAAACTCATGAAAGATCGAGTTGTCATGAAATGTTTTTTCGAAAACTGTTAAGCATGATAGAAATGATTTGATTTGATTAATGTAATTATCCTAGCCTATACATGTTATTGATTGTTCAAATTATGTTTCTGTTGTTAAAATCCATTCATACATTTAGATAATTTTCCATACTTAGCTTAAAATTGCATTAGGGATCAATCTTACATTTAGTTAAAAAAATCCAGTTTAACCATCATCACTCAAATTATTGTGTTTTTATCACCAAATTGTTAACTTATAATTTTTCAGATAATTGATTAACATACACAGTCCCTATGGAGACGATAACTCATTTTACTTACTTATTACTTGAACAACTGTGTACACTTGCACAAAAATCTTGTTACAAGTTTTTGGAACCATTTCTGGGGACTGTTGCATTAATCATTCTTTGTGAAATTAATTTTTTAGTTTCGTTTTTATTTAATTTCTAACATTACTAATTTATTCTTTATTCTTTATTTGTGATTTATTTATCAGGTGCTTATGAGCATAGATCGAATCATCAATCTATTACCTGTAGACCCTGAAATTGAGCAGACATTAAACAGAGAAGACGTGAGAGATTAGCTCAAAGACAAACCGAGATGGTCCTTGGAAATCAAATTGATGGACAAGGTAATGGAGTCAATCATGTGCACAATCCAATCCTTATTGCTAATGATAGGGATCGTTCCATTAGACAATATGTGTGCTACTCTTCAATGAGTTAAATTTGGGAATTAAGAGATCAGATATCGAGGCATCCTAATTCGAATTGAAATCAGTGATGTTTCAAATGCTTCAAACGTGGGCTAGTTTAGTGGTATGCCTATGGAAGATCTACATCTTCACCTTCGATTATTCATAGACGTAAGTGATTCATTTAAGATACCTGGTGTGACTAAAGATGCGTTAAGGTTGAAGTTGTTTCCATACTCGTTGCGAGATCGAGCATGAGCATGGTTGAATTTTTTTTCTACCAAGTTCAATTTCTATATGACAAGAATTAGCAAAAAGAGTTTTTCGTAAAGTATTTTCCACCGAGCAAGAATGCAAAGTTGCGAAATGAGATAACCAGTTTCCAATAATTAGATGATGAGTCTTTGTATGAGGTGTGGGAAAGATTCAAAGAATTTCTTTGTAAGTTTGCACATTATGCGATTCCTTATTGCATCTAGTTGGAGATGCTTTACAACGGTCTCAGCACACACACAAGATTGATGGTTGATGCTTTTCCGAATGGTGTGATTTTCTCTAAATCTTATAATGAGGCTGTAACCTCCCAAACCCTGCCTAGACATTATGGCTAGATTGAGAAGACTACATTAGCCACCAAAATGGCTAAGCTAACTTACGTTACTTTTGAAAACCTTAAATAAACTAATTTTAGAGAAAATCATAGTTGTACTTTGAGTTAGCTTAAAAGCATTTATTCATTAGGTCATGTATACTTAGGATTCATTTTATTTTTGATAGTGTTGTTTTAGGAAAACCATTTGCTTGTCGTGTACCGCCCCTTACCTGTACCCGAGACTGGGACAAGGTTTAGGGCATTACTGTGCACAAACAAGACATTTTCGGGAAAATTTCAGGCTATAAAATTTTGTTCCAAATTAAAACCAATCAATCATTTTCATTATGTCCTTATTATGGACCTACAAGGCCCAAGGCAGATATTGAGAATGGTCTGGGACTAAACCAAGAACTTAAGAAAGTTTTTGGAAAATTTCCTAGGTTAAGCCTCATAAGCCCGTGTGCTTTTGGACACATCCGTGTCCCTTACTCATGTGGAATTAATTGAATTTGTTTCTCATTTCGGGCCTATAGAGGTTCTCACACGGCCCAGCAAACGCCCGTGTCCTTCACACGGCTTAGACATGCTCATGTTGTCGCCCATGCCCAAAAACTCGAGCATTCTATTTATGACGTCATCATGCGTTTAGGGAAACATGGCCAAGACACACACTCGTATGCTAGGCCTTGTCCTCCACACGGTTGAGACACACGGCCGTGTCACTACCCATGTTTTTACTACCATGCATTCTGACCTAAAAATTCTAGGTGTAGGGGACACATGGCCATACCACACGCCTATGGGGCTGACCGTGTGTCACACACGGCCTAGACATATGCCCGTGTGTCTATCCGTGTGGACCCTTTTGGAGGCTACAAATCTAAGCCAATGATCACCCTCTATAACCACTTATATTCGTGAACCTCAATGATGTTTAACATGGCCTAAATATGTCTAAGTACTACCATAAGTGGTCTATTGCATGTTAACCTCATCTCATCAGTTATGTACATGCTAATTTATGCTCTTTGTATTTAGGATTTCCATCTCATTCAAAAACACTTTTAGACTTGGCTCATTGTTATAACTCATTGCCAATTATAACCTAACCATCCCAAGTGATTTGGCCACATTTCATATGTCTATTTATAATATACCATATTTAATCATCACAAGAGCATTTAACCATAACCAAGCACAATTAGTAGGTCATAGCTTACATCAAAATGAGCCATGTCTTATGGCCATATACAAAAAAAAAAGAAAAAGTTTAATATTTTAGTCTTTACATAGGCCAACCAATGACACATATCACAAAATAACCAAAACCTATACATGCCATTGAAACAAAATAAAGTATCTTTATACCAACGTAAAACAAATTGATAGTGTTGACAATGCTCTAATTGTCTTCCAATCTTCAGGAGTCCACGAGCTCTGTAAAACAGGGAAAAGAGTGAGGGTAAGCATTAACATGCTTAGTAAGTCTAGATAACAGGAAAGTAAACTTACCAGTTATTTAGCATGCATCCATATAAGACACTCAGGCCAAACATTCATAGTAAAATTTCCTATAACATGTACTCAACCATCAAGTTAGTCTATTATCAAAAAAAAAAAAAACCATCAAGTTAGTCTCATGCCAGTACAATGTAACATCCTTCATAGATGAGCTCATCAATTCAAACATGTCTATTCCCATTTAACATTTTAATCTCATCGAATTTCTTGGAATCTCAATGGATATCTTGTTTACCATCAAATCATGCAAGTGATCTTTTAAATACACACTCCTGTGAACCTCACTTTTATGGTGGGATTACCAGTCTAGGCTAAATCCCCAACAACGTAACTCACAAAGTAATGTCGGGATTATCGGTCCAAGCTAAATCCCCTACAATGACATATACTATTATGAGTTTAGGTCTGAATTACCAGTCCAGGCTAAATTCATATCCTATTTGGATTACTTGTTCAGGCTAAATCTGTCAAAGCACACATATTCTTCGGGATGCTAGATCACTATAGGATCACCCATCCGGGCTGGATCCTTTATACCATTTTTTCATTTTCGAGTAATCCATCAGACATCCGTTTCTATTCAACTAGGACATTTCATCATAAAATTAATAATTCATGAGTTGTCACACAATTAATATTACTATTATAATTTATACATGTACATAAATCTTTAATGTATTTAAAGATAGTTTACATTCGAGTTACATGAACTTACCTAGTAATTTCTTAGGTTTCGTATTTTAGTTATTCCGAAACCTTTCATTTTCCACGATCGATCTCCGGAATCGGTTCCTCAGGGTCTATATCAGTAAAAATAAATTATTAATACCTCATGCTATTTATTTCGGATCTAAAATTCACCCACGGGCAAAATAACCATTTTGCCCCTAACATTTCAAAATTTTACAACTTAGTCCCTCGGCTCGTAAAGTGCGATACATGCAATTCCTTGGTTATCAAAGCCTAGCCGTATGTATTGTAAACTTATACTAGCCCACATTTTCCTCTATTTCACATTTCTACCACATATTTTGTACCTTTTGCAAAAAGGTCCTTTTAGGGGTTTTTTTTTCATGAAAATCACTTAGGAAAAGGTGTTTAACACACATCTAACTTTCATATTCTCCCAAAAATCATCAAAGAACAAACATGTCTCACGTGGGTCATTTTGCATACATGAACCCGAGCTTAAAATATGGGTAGAAATGGAGGGAACATGTTTCAAGGATCTCAAAAATACAAAGAACATTAAAAACGGGGGTAGGAGTCACTTACTATTGACCTTGGAAAGTGAAGAAACCCTAGCTATGGTGTCCCTTGGAATTTCGGCAGCAAGAGGGAGAAGAATGGCTGGTTTTTGCCTTCATTTCCCCTTTCTATTGTTTTTATTACCAAATGACCAAAATGCCCTTCCTTACTAAACTTCCAAAATTTCCATGCTTGCTCAGTTTTGTCCAAAAACTTAGAAATTGAAAAAATTTCTCTTTAAGACCTTCTAATTAATAATATAAAGCAATTTCAAGCAAATTGCTTCAAAAATCCAAGTTTTACAATGTATTCAAGTTGGTCCCTAATTTCCAATTGGACTCCTTACACTAAGAATTTCTTCATGAAACTTTAACATATGCTTTATAATAATCATAAAATAAATATTTTGACATCGGATTTGTGGCGTAACACCCCTAACCCGTATCCGACGTCAAAATAGGGTCATAAAGCGTTACAATCCAAGATTATTCTTATTCCTATATAATTCTCATACATGTGAATACGAATCCATTTTCCTTTTTCTCCGTAATCAATCTTCTCATTTATGATCAACATCTCCTGGAGTCTTTCTTGAACGAATTTTTTTTATGGAATAATAAAGTATCTTGGCGAAGTCTTTTATAATGATTTATATATAATTCTTCACATAAACAAGTCTCGAAAGTTAGTCAAAATTTATTTCATAAATTAATACAACTCTTAAATTTGAACATTTCATATCATATGTATATATAGTCATATCGTTCACACATAACAATATAAAATATAATGCATCAACAAATTCATATATGCGGCATTAGCACAGTAATCTATATGAATCTCATATGTTTTACATATTAATACCATTAAAAGCAAGTATTTGGTTATAAGTCAAGTCACTTCATTTTCTTGGTCTAATCGGCTTATAAATATATGTCATTATACAGATTCACAACTTACACTTACTTAGCAATTTCATATAGCCATATACATAGGTATAGAGCACCCATAAATATGAACACCTTTACTCACATACAAGGCACATAAAAACATAATTAATATAACAAGACCAAACATCATATACGTATGTCTTAACTTAATTCATAAATGAGCACCAAAATTTCAATCATGCATATGTCTTTCTCTTTACCTATTAATTTCATAATTTACATTAACTCAATTACATTAATAATGAACCATATGGCCGAATATATATATATCATCATCACAAATGTTATGTATTTTAGTTACGCCCTCGATATAGATTCAATACAAAACCAAACATTTATATATATATAACGTAATCAATATAAATATGTATATATGCATGGTGCGCATTTACCCTAAAACCAAGGCCACATTTAACATTTGAACATATTCTAAAGCGATTGACCAAAGCAAATATGGGACATTTTTCATTGCTTATTATCTTGCTTGGCTGAAACATACCACTTTAAAACACATACACAACAGAAATTCTCATCATCAAATTTGCATAATTAAACCCATTAAACATTAATACTAAGAACATACTAAATCACATTGAGCATACTAGGCAAGTCCACATAAATACCATATCTTAGTGTGAAGCACATCCAAAACAACCAAATATACTTACGACTGACTTCTCCATACCTCATGTAAAATCATTAACCAAATTCAATATTCAAACACATAACACATACTATATTCATTCATGACACATAGCATATTAATCAAAATGGACTTAAATCATTATCATACCATAACCGAATTCAAGCATAGGAATAAGCCATTTTCGCATGGCCTTTATACAAAACCAAAGTTCAACATTTCCAAAACACATTCCAGCCTATACATGCCATAATTCGAGTTTGACTTATAAAGGTACCAAAATAGCTGATAGTGTGATAAACTTTGCTAACGATCCCTAAGCTCGTAGATTGACTCTAAAATCTATAAAACAGAAACAAGTATATACACAGCAAGCCATTATAGCTTAGTAAGTCATAAGCAAATATACAACACGATAACAATATCAACTAGATTTAACCAAAACAACTTATAATATTATAACACATTTAAATCCTGACATATAAAGTTCATATTACATATGTATTGATTCTTAGGTATCCCTTTGGCCGGATGCTCATGTAACCAAATTATCATTAATACCATTTAACTTTCAGAACCAAATAATCATCACAACCCTAGTTCACATACTATAAACACATGAGCCCATGTATCACAATATAGTTTCATATACACGTATTAACTATGTGGCCGAATATATAAAATCACACTCGAACATAACTTAATTATGTGGCCGAATATGTATCACAAGGCCAAATATACTTACCCCATTTTAATTAGTAATAAGCTAATACATACCTGTCTATTTATCTCGTTTACACACTTGAACATAACTTATCTTTGCCCGATGAACCATTCGTAATTGGGTAGGACACTCAGATAATCATACATATATCGTACGATGCCAACGCCCCAGATGTGGTCTTACATGTAACCACATATCGAGGCCACTGTCCCAGACAGGGTCTTACTCACGCACATATACCAGAATCATATATCGATGCCATGGTCTTACTCCCGCACATAAGTCAGAATCCTATGTCATGACATATGTATCCTAACTATTTCTAGGGTTCATACGGGACTTTCGGACTTCATATCTCGGTTAAAACGAATGCTTGAACATGTTTACCAAGCTTATACACATTCGGCAATTACATGTGTAAATTCATGCATTACATACCAGCATTTACATACCAAGCTTATACACATTCTAGCAGGTGCACGAGCCTTAGATCTAACTGTTGTATCTTATTTCTATCTTACTGCCACTCACATTACCCGTATTTCTCGGTGGTCTTCCTCGAGCCGCAGTATTACCCGATCTCATTTCTGCACTAGATTTTCTTCAGCTAACCCTGCACAGTCTCGAATATAATGATTTGTCAATCCACATTTAAAATAGGCCCGATCATGTTTACCACAGTGTTTACCCGATCCCATGCAACTGCTGGGATGTCGTTTACCATAGTGTTTACACTCGGGTTGATTTGATCTAACATTCCCTACACTAGCTACTGAGGTACCTCTCGAGCTCATAGGTGGTCTATTCTGATCCCATCTGGAGTAACCCTAAGTGGCTCTAGAACGATTGAAATCATCTTGAAACTACTTTCATGTTGATTAGACTGACTTACTGAATGATCTCTTACGCGAGTCTCTAGCTTCAAAGTCAGCTTTGTAGGCTCGCTCAACCAGTACTACGAACTCTTTTATCTCAAGTATGCCAACTAACAGTTTAATGTCTTCATTCAGCCCATCTTCGAATCTTTTACACATTATGGCTTCGGTAGAAACACACACTCGGGCATACCAACTGAGTCTCACAAATTTTTTCTCATATTTTGTCACGGTCATCCGACCCTATTTCAACTCCAGAAATTCTTTTCGCTTTTGATTAAAAAATCTCTGGCTGATATACTTCTTACGGAACTCAGTCTGGAGCAATTCCCAGGTCACCTGCTCTCTCGGAACCACTGATACTAGGGTATTCCACCAGTGATATGCTGTGTCTCGAAACAAAGATATGGCATACTTCAAACATTCATCTGGGGTACAGGACTGCTCATCAAACATACGGATAGTATTATGAAGCCAAAACTCAGCCCGCTCAGCATAAGCATCATCTATAGCTTTAAACTCTTCTACCTCGTGTTTTCTAATTTTATCAACAGGTGGCTTATACAATCTCAACGGATCACTTACTTAAGGTACAGCAGGCATCGAAGATGGATTGCTCGGGGATGGAGGTTCTTGTGCAGTCGATTTAGTCTAGATATACTGAGTAAACCAGTCATTCATCATTTGGTAAAAGGCTTGTCTAGCCTCTCCTTCCTGGTTACTCGAAATCAGTCAAGAAACAACTGGCGCGGGAACAGGCGCTACACTCTTAACATCATTAGCTACAGCTCTGTTGGGATCTACTTACTATATGGAAACACATTTTCAAATGTCAGAAGTCATCAGACTATTACAGTATATAATATGGCATGTATAGCTTGACTCATACACCCTACGTTAGTCCTAGAACCGACTAAACCGTAGCTCTGATACAAATAAAATGTAACACCCCTAACCCGTATCCGTCGTCGGAATAGGGTCATAAAGCATTACAGAAAAAACACTATCTCAAACAATTACATATAATATATATAATTATTCACATAAACAAGTCTCGAAAGTTAATCAAATTTTATTTCATAAATTAATACAACTCTTAAATTTGAACATTTCATATCTTATGTATATATAGTCATATCATTCACACGTAACAATATAAAATATAATGCATCAAAAATTTCATATATGCAACATTAGCATAGCAATCAATATGAATCTCACATGTTTTACATATTAATACCATTAAAAGCAAGTATTTGATTATAAGTCAACTCACTTCATTTCTTGGTCTAATCGTCTAATAAATATATGTCATTATACACATTCACAACTTACACTTAATTAGCAAATTCATATAACCATATACATAGGTATAGGGCACCCATAAATATGAACACCTTTACTCACATGCAAGGCACATAAAAACATAATTAATATAACAAGACCAAACGTCATATACATATGTCTTAACTTAATTCATAAATGACCACTAAAATTTCTATCATGCATATGTCTTTCTCTTTACCTATTAATTTCATAATTTACATTAGCTCAATTCCATTAATAATGAACCATATGGTCGAATATATATATCATCATCACAAATGTTATGTATTTTAGTTACGCCCTTGATATAGATTCAATACAAAACCAAACATTTATATATATAATGTAACCAATATAAATATGTATATATGCATGGTGCGCATTTACCCTAAAACCAAGGCCACATTTAACATTTGAACATATTCTAAAGGGATTGGCCAAAGCAAATATGGGACATTTTTCATTGCTTATTATCTTGCTTGGCTGAAACATACTACTTTAAAACACATACACAACCAAAATTCTCATCATCGAATTTGCATAAATAAACTTATTAAACATTAATACTAAGAACATACTAAATCAAACTGAGCATACTAGGCAAGTCCACATAAATACCATATCTTAGTGTGAATCACATCCAAAACAATCAAACATACTTACGACTGACTTCTCCACACCTCATGTAAAGTCATTATCCAAATTCATTATTCAAACAGAGAACACATACAATATTCATTCATGGCACATAGCATATTAATCAAAATGGACTTAAACCATTATCATACCAGAACCGAATTCAAGCATAGGGATAAGCCATTTTTGCATGGCCTTTATACAAAACCAAAGTTCAACATTTCCAAAACACTCTAGACTATACATGCCATAATTCGAGTTTGAGTTATAAATGTACCAAAATAGCTGATAGTGTGATGAACTTTGCTGACAGTCCCTGAGCTCGTAGCTTGACTTCAAACTCTATAAAACTGAAATAAGTATATACACAGTAAGCCATTATAGCTTAGTAAGTCATAAGCAAATATACAACATGATAACAATGTCAACTGGTTTTAACCAAAACAACTTATAATATTATAACACATTTAAATTCTGACATATAAAGTTCATATTACATATGTATTCATTCTTAGGTATCCCTTTGGCCGAATGCGTAACCAAATTATCATTAATACCATTTAACTTTCATAACCAAATAATCATCACAACCCTAGTTCACATACTATAAACACATGAGACCATGTATCACAATATAGTTTCATATACACATGTTAATTATGTGGCCGAATATGCAAAATCACACATACATATAATTAAACTCATTCAATAAAATTCACAATGCCGAATATACTTACCTCATTTTAATTAGTAATAAGCTAATACATACTTGTCTATTTATCTCATTTACACACTCGAACATAACTTATCTTTGCCCGAAGAACCATTCAAAATTGGGTAGGACACTCAAATAATCACACATATATTGTACAATGCCAACGTCCCAGACGTGGTCTTATAAGTAACCACATATCGATGCCACTGTCCCAGATAGGGTCTTACTCACACACATATATCGAAATCACATATCGATGCCATGGTCTTACTTCCACACATAAGTCAAAATTCTATGTCATGACATATGTATCCTAACTATTCCTAGGGTTCATACGGGACTTTCGGACGTCGTACCTCGGTCAAAATGAATGCTTGAACATGGTTACCAAGCTTATACACATTCGGCAATTACATGTGTAAATTCATACATTACATACCAGCATCTATATATATAGCATTTAAATACAATTAGGCACATCTATTTGCTTATAAACTTACCTTAGACATTATAAAACGGAATACGGCAGCTAGTCGACGACTTTCATTTCCCCCCAATCCAAATCCGATTTCTTTGGTTCCTAATCTAAACATATTCAAATTAAGCTCATTCAAACATATTTTCATTCAATTTAGCCCAAAAACACATAAATGGAAAAATTACCATTTCACCCCTGACATTTACAAATTTTACAATTTAATCCCTATTGCACAGAACACAAAATATGCAAAATTTCCCTATACTAATATTGGGCCAAAATTTTCCCATTCTTATAAAAGTCCATATATTTCATTTATTTCACATTTTAGTCCCTCAAATTATTATTTTTGTAATTTAGTCCTAATTACTCAAAATCACCAAAAACTCCAATACAAAACATGTTAATCTAAAATATATCTTCCATATTTCATCATCAAAAAACAAAAATCACAAGCTCTCAACAATGGCATAACTCAAAATATTCATCAAAATAAAAAATTCAAGTATGGGTTTTGTAGTACTCGAAGCAACGATCTCAAAAACGTAAAAATTATTAAAAACCAAGCTGAACACTTACCTTGATTGAGCTCAGAACCAACCGAACCCTAGCTTCTTTTCTTTTCTTTTTCTTTTGTTTAGTTTCGGCAATGAAGAACAAAAGAAATAAAATGAATTTGATAACTTTATTTTTAATTAATATATGTTTATTAACTAAATTACTTAAATAACTTTAATGAAATAATAATAAAATCATATACTAAATGTCTTTTACCATCCAAACGATGTGCTAATGGAATATTTACAACATAAATACTCCAATTTAGAAAGCCATTAACAAATTAGCCCTTTACAAATTAAACTACCAAATTTTCAATTTACATGACTAAGTCCTTTTATTTAATCGGGCACTCAAACGATAAAATTAAACCACGAAAATTTCACAGATATAAATTCACACAAAATAAACATAGAAAATAAATTTTAAGTATTTTTATGATTCAAATTCATGGTCCCAAAACCACTGTTACGACTAGGCCCAATTTTGGGATGTTACATTTCTCCCCCCTTAGGGACTTTGGTCCGCTAAAGTCTCACCAGTAAACAGGTTCGGATGTTGACTTCTCATGGTTTCTTCAGGTTCCCATGTGGCTTCTTCCACTCCGTGTCTTTGCCATAGAATATTTACCAAGGCTATATTCTTGTTCCTTAATTTTTTGACTTTTCGAGCCAAAATTTTAACCGGTTCTTCACCATAGGTCATGTCAGGTCTAATCTCAACTTCCATCGGTGAAATCATATGTGAGGGATCTGATCTATATCTACGCAACATGGACACATGGAAAACATCGTGAATCTTTTCTAATTCGGATGGTAGTGCTGAGCGGCAGGCTAATGGTCCAACTTTCTCAATAATCTCGTAGGTTCCAATAAACCTTGGACTCAATTTCCCTTTCCAGCCAAATCTCAAAACCTTTTTCCAGGGAGACACTTTCAAGAATACTTTATCTCTGACTTGAAACTAAATCTCTTTCCTTTTTAAATCGGCATATGACTTTTGCCTATCTAATGCCGCTTTCAAACAATTGCGGATCACTTTATCCTTTTTTTCAGTTTCCTTGATTAAATCAACCCCGTGAATCTGGTGTTCCTTGAGTTACGTCCAATACAATAGAGTCTGGCACTTCCGGCCATATAACGCCTCATAAGGTGCCATCTTTAAAATCATCTGAAAACTGTTGCTGTAGGCAAACTCCACCAATGTTAAATAGTTTTCCCAATAACCCTGAAATTCAAGGACGCAGCAACGTAACATATCCTCAAGGGTTTGAATCGTCTACTCAGACTGACCATCAGTCTGTGGGTGGAACGCCGTACTAAAACTCAACTTTGTACCCAGGGCTTGTTGTAGTTTCTTCCAAAATCTCGAATTGAATCTTGGGTCTCTATCTGAAATGATCGACAATGGTACCCCGTGTAATCTCACAATCTCGGATATGTATAAGTCGGCCAATCTATCAAGAGAGTAATTTGTCCGTACAGGAATAAAGTGAGCCGACTTTGTTAGTCTATCCACTACAACCCAAACAACATCTTTCTTTTTTAGGGTTAACAGTAGTCCAGTCGTGAAGTCCATGGTGATCCTATCCCATTTCCATTCAGGAACTATTACAGGCTATAATAAACCTGAAGGCACTTAGTGTTCAGCCTTGACCTGCTGACATATCAAGCATTTTGACACAAATTCAAAGATATCTGTTTTCATACCATTCGACCAGTACATGGTCTTTAAATTATTGTACATCTTGGTACTTCCCGGGTGAATTGACAGATGACTATCATGTGCCTCTTGCAAAATCTTTCGAATAAAATGGGGCTGAAGTGTTCCGAGCTACAACAAATGATGATGCTGAGAGAGCCGAATTCTAGTTGGAAAATACAATACGAGTGTTTGATGAAATGCCTCTAAATCCTGAAGAATGTGTAAAATGTGTCGTTTCACTTCTAAGAGATACAGCGTGCCATTGGTGGAAAACTTTAATATCTGTGGTTTCAAGTGAACGAATTACTTGGGATTTATTCCAAGCTGAATTTTGGAAGAAATACATTAGCCAGAGATTTATCAATCAGAAACATAAAGAGTTTCTCGAGCTTAAACATGGTTGTATGTCTGTTATTGAATATGAACATGAATTTGTGAGATTGAGCAAGTATGCTCGGGAATTCGTATCAAATGAAGCAATAATGTGTAAAAGGTTTGAAGATGGACTAAACGAAGATATCTGTCTGTTAGTTGGGATTTTGGAGATTAAAGAAATGGTAGTGCTCGTTGATCGAGCTTGTAAAGCTAAAGAATTAAGTAAAGAGAAAAGAAAAGCTGATTCTGAAGCTAGAGATGTTAGAAAGAGATCTTCAAGTAGATCATTTTAGTCTGTGTCAATGAAATTTTGGGATGATTATAGCCGTTCAAAGGCTGATGTAGAACATTCGAACCGAGATCGAGCCAGATCACATTAGAATTTCAGAGCTCCTACTACTTTTGTTGCAAGTGTTAGAAATGTAAACATTATGGTAAAAGACATCTGGGAAATTGTAGATTAAATGACCGAGCCTATTTCCGATGTGGATCTTTGGACCATTTTGTAAGAGAATGTTCTGAACCTCCTGAGCAAAAGAATGTACAAATCTGAGACCGAGCAACACCACAGCTAGAGGTAGGCCTTCTAGAAATACGGAAAATGCAAGTGGTGATCAAAGAGCTACTAGGGTTACTGTTGTTAGATCTGAGGCCGGAGCACCTGCCGGAGCCTATGCTATCCGAGCTCATGAGAAAGCCTCGTCTCCTGACGTGATTACTGGTATTTTTACTCTTTATGATACTTCTATGATTGCATTGATAGAACCTGGATCAACGCATTCTTATATATGTATGAATTTAGTGCACAGTAAGACTTTGCTTGTAGAGTCTACTGAATTTGTAATTAGAGTATTGAATCCTTTAGGAAAAAGTGTCTTGGTTGATAAAGTCTGCAAAAATTGCCCGTTATTGATTTGAGATATCTGCTTTCCTGCTGATCTGATGTTTTTTCCTTTCGACGAATTTAATATAATTTCGGGAATGGACTGGTTAACTTTGCCCGATGCTATTGTGAATTGCAAACAAAAAGTCATTGATTTAAGGTGTAAGAATGATGAGATAATTCGAATTGAGTCTAGTGATCTGAATGGACTACCAGTTGTGATATCTGCAATGAAAGCACGTAAATATTTGAAGAAAGGCTGTGAAGCCTACTTAGTTATGTGTTAGACTCGAAAGTGAATGATAAGAAAGTTGAATCTATACTTGTTGTCTGTGAATTCTCTGACATGTTTCCTGAAGAACTACCTGATTTGCCTCTGATTCGAGAAGTCAAGTTTGGCATTGAATTAGTACCTGGTACTACTCCGATTTCGATAGCTCCATATAGAATGGCTCCGACCGAGTTAAAGGAATTAAAATCTCAGTTGCAAGAATTGACCAATCTAGGATTTGCTAGATCGAGCTTTTCACCATGGGTGCTCCTGTTCTGTTTGTGAAAAAGAAAGATGGCACAATGAGAATGTGTGTTGATTACTGTTAACTTAACAAAGTGACTATAAAGAAAAAACATCCTCTGCCCAGAATTGATGACTTATTCGATCAGTTGAAAGGTGCTACTATGTTTTCAAAAATAGATTTAATATAAGGTTACTATCAGTTGCGAGTAAAGGACTTTGATATTCCGAAAACTGCTTTCAGAACGAGGTACAGGCATTATGAATTTTTAGTTATGCCTTTTGGATTAACGAATGCACCTACTTTCTTTATGGATTTAATGAATAGAATTTTCAGACTGTATTTAGATCAATTTTTTGTGGTATTCATTGATGACATATTGATTTATTCACGTGATAAATCTGAGCATGCTGAACATCTGAGAATAGTGCTACAAACTTTGCGAGATAAATAGTTGTATGCAAAGTTCAGTAATTGTGAATTCTGGTTGCGAGAAGTTGGTTTCCTGGGTCATATTGTATCAGCCTCTAGTATCCGAGTCGATCCAAGCAAAATTTCTGCTATTCTGGATTGGAAGCCTTTGAGAAATGTTTCTGAAGTTCGCAGTTTTTTGGGACTTGTCGGTTACTACAGGCGATTTGTAAAAGATTTCTCTGTGATAGCAACTTCGTTGACAAAGTTACTTTAGAAAGATGTGAAATTTGAATGGTTTGAGAAATGATAGAAAAGTTTTGATCTGTTAAAAGCTCTGTTAACTAAACCTCACGTACTTATGCAACCTGAATCAGGTAAAGAATTCATTGTTTATAGTGATGCTTCGTTGAATAGACTCAGTTGTGTTCTAATGCAAGAAGGAAAAGTTGTTGCCTATGCTTCGAGACAGTTGAAGCCGCATGAAAAGAACTATCTGACTCACAATCTCGAGTTAGTTGCTATTGTGTTTGCCTTGAAGATTTGGCATCACTATCTGTTGGGTGAGAAATGTCACGTGTTTTTTTATCATAAAAGTCTGAAGTATTTAATGTTGCAAAAAGATCTGAATCTACTACAGAAGAGATGGTTAGAGTTATGAAAAGATTATGAACTTGTTATTGATTATCACTCGGGAAAAGCAAATGTTGTTGCTGATGCTTTGAGTCGAAAATCATTATTTGCTTTGCATGCAATGAATGCTCATTTAGTTCTGTCTGATGATATCTTGGATTGTGTCGAACTGAATGCAAAACCCTTGTTTATATAACAGATTATTGAAGCTCAGAAGTCTGATAATGAATTAATAGAAAAATGAGCTCAGTGTGATTCTGAATTCCGAGTTGATGTTGATGATTGTTTGAGATTCAGAAATAGGCTTTGTGTTCCAAGAAATCTGAATTAATTCGGAAAATTTTGAGTGAAGCTCACAGTAGTAGATTTTGTGTACATCCGGGAAGTACGAAAATGTATAACGATTTGAAACAACTATACTGATGGCCGAGAATGAAAAGAGATATTTTTGACTTTGTTTCGAAATGTTTAATCTGCTAGCAAGTTAAAGCTGAGCATCAAGTGCCATCTGGTTTGTTACAACCGATTATGATTCCTGAGTGGAAGTAGGATCGAGTAACCATGGATTTTGTTTCGGGTTTGCCCCTGTCTCCGAGAAAGAAATACACAATTTGGTTTGTAGTTGATCGTTTGACGAAATCAGCTCATTTTATTCCGATTCGATCTGATTACTCACTTGATTAATTAGCTGAGTTATATATTTCTGATATCGTGAGATTGTATGGTGTGCCTATATCTATTGTGTCTGATAGAGATCCACGATTCACTTCGCGTTTCTGGAAGAAATTGTAATAGGCCTTAGGCACAAATTTGCATTTTGACACTGCTTTTCATCCACAAATGGATGGTCAATCTGAACGAATTATTCAGATACTTGAGGATATGTTGAGATGTTACATTCTTGAGTTTGAAGATACATGGGAACAATATCTACCTTTGATTGAATGTGGTTATAATAATAGTTTTCAATCTAGCATCAAAATGGCGCCGTACAAAGCCTTATACGGTAGAAAGTGTAAAACTCCGTTATACTGGTCTGAGCTCAATGAGAATAAGATTTACGGTATTGATTTGATAAAAGACATAGAACAGAAAGTGAAAGTAATCTGAGATAGTCTGAAAGCTGCCTCTGATCGTTAGAAATCTTATGCGGATTTAAAACGAAAAGATATCGAATTTGAGATCGTGATAAAGTGATTTTGAAAGTATCTCTGTGGAAAAAACTGTTCCGATTTGGTAAAAAGGGCAAGTTAAGTCCGAGGTTCATCGGACCGTCTGAATTCATTGAACGAGTTGGACCGGTTGGTTGTAGATTGAGGCTACCATATGAGTTAGAAAAGATACATAATGTGTTTCATGTATCGATGCTTCGACGCTACAGAACTAATCCTTCGCATATAATTTCCCCGTCTGATATTGAAATCCAATTTGATATGACTTATGAAGAAAAGCCGATCCGTATTTTAGCCCGTGAGGTTAAAGAGTTACAAAATAGGAAAATTTCATTAGTTAAAGTATTGTGGCATCGACACAGTGTTGAAGAGGCCACGTGGGAGTCTTAAGATGCTATAAGACAACAATATTCGAATCTGTTTAATGGTAAGATTTTCGAGGATGAAAATCCTTAAGGGGGAGAATTGTAACAGTCAGGTTTCGACCATAGTCAGAGCAGTGGTTTTGAGACCACATAACCGATTCTGAGAAAAATTTTAATATTATTTTCTGTGTCTGTGATATGTGAATTTATATCTTCGAAGTTTCTGTGATTTAATTTGTCTGTTTCTATGCTTAATTATGAAAAAGGATTTAATCGCATAAAGGGTGAAAGTTGTATGCTAATTGTTTAAAGTGTTTAATAGCTATGAAGCATTAAATTAAGGGTCCTTGCATGTCAATTATTCCATTAATAATAATGGTAGACAATGATGGACATTAGTTGGTAAAAATTCAATGATATATGGCATGGGCAAAATGGTAAACTATGAAATAAATAGAGTAAATTAATGAAAAAAGGAGCATCCAAAAACACTTTGTTTAGCCAAAATTAAGAGAAAGAAGAAGCCATTGAAGCATTTTGATGTTCAGCTAGTGCATGTCTAAATAGGTGAGCTTATTTTACTCAATTTTTGATGATTTTTACGTTTTTGTGATCGTTGCTTCATGTTCTATTGAGCCCATGTCTAAATTTATGTTTCTGTTAAAGATTTCATGAAATGCCATTGTTGATATCATGAGTTTTGTGATGTTTTGGGTTGAATTATGAAGGCTTGGTAGATGGTTCATAAGTTGTCTTTGAAATTTTGATGAAATTGAGCTATTTGGGCTAAATTGTGAAAATAATGTTTTGGGGGACAAAAATGTGAAATAAACATGTTGTGTAGGTTTATATAGAAGCCATGAAAATTCGGCTAGCTCTTGTTGCAAAGAAATTTTGCATTTTTGTGATTTTGTGAAAAATGGACTGAATTGTCAAAGTGTGAAAATGTAAAGGCTAAAATGCAAAGTGCCCTAAATATGTATTCATGGATTATTTTGAATGAAATGAATGATTGAATGGTTGAATTTGAATTGAAATAAATCACAAACAAAGAAAATCAGACTTAGATCGAGGGAAATCCAAAATAGTTGAATAGTCGACTCGTTTCCATCCAAAATTCATACGAGGTAAGTCAAATTATAATTATGTGTTAAATTGTCTAAATTCTGTGTATATAAGCTATAATCTGTATTGGATGGACTTGAGTCTCTGATGAATGAATTCCAAATAAATTCTGATAGTATGTTTGTATCTAAAAAGCTTTGTAAGTATCTAAAAGAACGTTGACTTTGATCCAAGACATCGTGTAAGACCGTGTCTGGGACACAGGCCTCAATTTGAGATTTACGTATAACACCATGTCTGGGACATCGACATCCTATCTGATTTCGTGTAAAACCCTATTTGGAACAGAGGCATCGATACTGAATTACAAGTAAGACCACGTCCGGTACGTCAGCATTGTACTCGTTTATGAGTATTTGTATCGTTTCTGAACTATCTGATGATAGAGTACGAAATATGGGACTGAATATATGAAATGTATAATCTATACAGGTGCATTTGTATTGTACTAAATTTCTGAATATGAAAGACTCTGTTTCTGTGAAATAATGAATGCGAAGTATGTATGGAATCATGGAAATGAAACATGATATGTATACAAGCAAATGAGCATGGTTAGGCTCATGAATTACTTCGTGAAATGGCTATGAATTCTTGCTATTTACTTTTACTTTATATGCTTTAATAGTTAGACCAATTGTGTTTGGCTTACTAAGCTCTTTGTAGCTTACTCTGTGTGATTTTTGTCTGTTTTATAGTTATCGTAGCTACTGAAGGCTCAGGGATAGTCAAGGATTGTCACCACACTATCGAACTCATTTTGGTACTTTTGAAAGTGCAAATATTTTATAGTATGGCATGTATAGGCTAAAACGTTTATATATTAAGATTTGATATGTATATATGATATGCCAAGAAAGCTGGCTAGCAAATGATATGTTTGTGCATAGTTTTGGTATTTGGTCGGTGATGCCAAATGGTGTAGGCTTGTAATGCTTTATGATCTATTATGATTTCGTCATTTTAAGCACGGAATTGGCTGAAAATTGTGGCATGAATGTTGTTTTATATTGCTTGTAGGAATGACCCAAAAAGGGGTGGTAAGTTGGCTTAAACCAAGCCTGCATTGTGCCATACGGTGAAGGAACACGGGCATGTCATATGGCCTTGGGCTTAAGTCAGTAGCTAGCTAAGTATCACAGGGGCATGTCTGTTGGCCATGGGTGAGAGTCAGTATGTATGCTCTGTTTTGGCACGGTTGGATTACATGGGCGTGTCTGGTGCCCGTGTAAGGCACATGGCCTGGTCACATGGGCGTGTGACCTCAACAGAATTGAAAAATTTTCTGAATTTTGAAATTTATGTATATGTTCAGTTTAGTCCTGATTTTCCATAAAAGTATGGTTTAGGTCTCATAGACCATCATAAGAGATGAATTGTCGATGACTGCCTATTCCGGCGACGGTTACGAGATAGGGGTGTTACAGCTGATATACTTTTTCCTAAATTTCACTTGGAAGAATTCCCATGTGACACACTCTCTCTGTGCTATTGAGGATACGATCCTCTAGCAATGGTATGCACTATCCTTCAATAGCGACACTGCACATTTTAAACTTTCCTAAGGAGTACAAGACAGTTGGTCGAGAACTCTCATGTTATTCTGAAGCCAAAATTCAGCATGTTTCGGATCGTCATCAATTGTGGCCCTAAATTCTTGTGGCACCTATCCTTCAGGTCGAGCAGGGGGTGGTAGAGGTCGTGGTATATTAGGGCGGTTTCTCAAATAATCCCCAAACCATTTATCTATCATCTCAAAGAAGGCAGCTCTTGCCTCTTCTCGGCCTTCAGACACAAGCCTTCTACTACTACCAGTAGTAGCTCGTTAAACAGAAGCTGGAGCATGGCTCTTGGCTCTCTCAGACTCATCTTGAGCTTGATTGGAAGACATTTACTATATTCAAATACAATTAAAATTGGTTAGGAATGTCACACTATCATAACTTGTATAATGGCATGAATAGATATACTCAACATATGCTGCGTTAGTCCTAGAACCGACTAAATCGTAGCTTTGATACCATTAAATGTAACACCCCTTACCCATACCCGAGACCAGGACAAGGTTTAGGGCATTACTGTGTACAAACAATACATTCCTGGGGAAATTTTGGGCTATAAAATTTTGTTCCAAATTAAAACCAATTAATCATACTCATAATGTCCCTATTATGGACCTACAAGGCCCAAGACATTCATTGAGGATGGTCTAGGACTAAATCGAGAACTTAAGAAAGTTTTTAGAAAATTTCCTAGGTTAAGCCTCACACGCCCGTGTGGAGGTAATCAATACACCCGAGTGCTTTGGGACACACCCATGTCCCTTACCCCGTGTACCTTACCCGTGTGGAATTAATTGAATTTATTTCTCATTTCGAACCTACAAGGGTTCTCACACAACTGAGCACATGCCCGTGTCCCTGGACCGTATCCTTCACATGGCTTAGACACGCCCGTGTTATCGCCCATGCTAAAAAACTTGAGCATTTTGTTTATGGCGTCATCATGCATTTAGGGAAACACAGCCAAGACACACACCCGTGTGCTAGGCCGTGTCCTCTACATAGTTGAGACACACGGCCGTGTCTCTACCTGTGTTTTTACTACCATGCATTCTGACCTAAAAATTTTAGGTGCAGGGGACATACGGCCATACCACATGCCCATGGGGATGATCGTGTGTCACACACGGCCTAGACACAGGCCCGTGTGTCTATCCGTGTGGACCATTTTGGAAGCTACAAATCTAAGCCAATGATTACCCTCTATAACCACTCATATTTGTTAACCTCGATGATGTTTAACATCGCCTAAATATGTCCGAGTACTGCCATAAGTGGTCTATTGCATGCGTAACACCCTATACCCGTAACCCATGCTGGAGCGAAATACGAGGCATTACTTAACTCGATCTCATGCACAAACATTCCCCAAGTCATCGAGACTTGACCCAAATTAGACCTTTTTTAATTTCTACTAAAAACTTCTTATTAATTGCCTATGAGCCCCAAATCGACCATTGAAATCTATTCGGGATCAACCCGGGTCCTTAAACCATTTATAGAAAATTTGACTTTGAGACAGGGCACACGTCCGTGTGCAAGGGCAACACGCCCGTGTGGCCATTTCAGCATGGTCGTGTGATGGCCCGTGTGGGTCACACAGACTAAGCAATATAGGGACACGCCCGTGTCCTCCACTCATGTGGAAATAATTTTGAATGCACACCTACAGGGATTTTTACACTGCCTGGCACACGCTCGTGTCCTTCACACGGCCATGACATGCCCGTGTCCTACCCCATGTGAAAAAACATGCATATTCTATTTATGACGCCAGCATCCCCAAAATGATACACGACCACGAGACACGCCCATGTGCTAGGCCGTGTCCCTCACACGGTTGAGACACACGACCGTGTCTCTGCCTGTGTGTTTACTATCATGCATACTGACTTGAAATTTTTACATGCAGGGGACACACGACCAGACCACACACCCATAGGGTAGACCGTGTGTCGCACACGGCCTAGACACACGCCCTTGTGTCTACTCCTGTGGACAATATAAGGCTATTTACCAAGACTCTTTGCCACCCTTACACAACCTAAACATTAGCAACCAAATCAGCCACAATAAAAAACATTCCAAGTGTGCATTTTGCTCATCTATGAAGATAACATCTTTGTATAAAAATCGAAATGAACATTAACAATCATTTGAGGCTTAATACAAAATGAGAGATTTGTCCGAAGCCAACACATTTGGCCAAATTGATAATGACACAAAACACAAGTCTAGTTTCCTATACATGCTATATTCAAAAATATAAATCAAACTATACCGAATGCTTCGATTGATAGTGTGATCAATATCTCTAAGTCCCGTTGATCTTTGAGCTAGATAGGCGGCACTATAAAAAAATGGAAAAGGAAAGGAGTAAGCATAAAGCTTAGTAAGTTGCACATAAATAAATTTACAACATAACTTTACCATTCATCAACAAGCTCATAATATACAATTGGGCATAAGTAACACTTACTCATCAATATTCAGTACGCATCGTATATCATAAAATTGGGCTCACATTCTACATATATCAAATAGGTACCTGTACCACTCACATCACGATTATACTTTCTTAGTTAACTTTAAATCATACTTTCACCATTGAACCATATGGAACATTATCGGATACTCATTTAGCCTCAAATATGGGGTCAGAAATCGATACCATGTCCCAAACATGGCCTTACACAAGTTGTAGTATACCAGTGTCGTTGCCATGTCCCAAACATGGTCTTACACTAACACATTACGTAGCCGATGCATGTCCCAGACATATATTACACTAGCTTACGTCTCGAGGCTGATGCCTGTCCCAGACATGTCTTACACTAGCACTCGCTCAATGCCGATGCCATGTCCCAGACATGGTCTTACACTGGCTCTCATAATGTGGCTGATGCATGTCTCAGACATGTCTTACACTAGCTCACACAAGTGACCCAAATGTCATGGCATGAATATCTGATTTATTTCCTGAAGTTCATTCGACAATTCTATTATCTCAATTTTCATCATATTATCTCATTTCCAAAATCAAGCAATCTATGCTATAATAATTCAAATACAATTCAAAACATACATAAGCAATGTAGTTGTACTTTTTACATACAACTTACCTTGGATTACAAAATGTGGCGACTGGTCGATTTAGTCGATTTGCTTGGCTTTACCCCGGTCTAGGTTCAAATTTGGTATTTCTTGATCTATAATAATAGAATTCTCTTATTTAGTCGCTTATCAATCTAGGCACTCTACAATTCATAATTGGGAAAAATGACCAATTTGCCCCTAGACTTTTGCAAAATGACCATTTTCCCCCTAAGACCGAAAATAAAATTTTTTTGAATTTCCTCATATTTTAAGCCTATTCAAACCCTTTTTACTCTTATAGCAACTCCAAATTCCTTCTATTTTACACACTTAACATCTATTTTACAACTCATGTAAAATAATCCTTTTAGGTGTTTTCATGCTAACACCTTTCAAAAAAATTGTTCATAACACACCCAAAACTTATTTTCTTCTATAAAAACCCAGCAAACATTACAAATCCTTTCATGGAAAAACCCTACACTCTTGATCATTTTGCAAAATAGTACCCTCATTTGAAAGTTCATGCTTCGAGGGTCTCAAAAATGCAAAAATCATCAACAAAAAGTAAGTAAGAGGAATAAGTTGCTAAAATTTTCAAAGCTCAAAACCCCTAAAAATGGCTGAAAAATTGGTGGAGAAGAAATTGGAAATGGGATAATATCATCTTTCTTTTATTTTTTTTCTATTTTAGTCAAATTAGCCACCAAACCCACCAAACTTGGACTTTTTGACCAAATTACCTCCTAGCCGGCCATGCACAATCTGAGGGTCTAATTGCCCTTTAAAGACCCCAAATTTAGGTTCTCTAGCTATTTGGCACTTTTAGCTATCAAAATAGGACCTTTGCATTTTATGCGATTCAGTCCTTTTTCTCAATTGAGCTCACGAACGTCAAAATTAACTCACCAAATTTTTCATGCATTCATATAATCATGCTATGACATCAAAATAATTATAAAATAATTTATTCGACTCCAAATTTGTGGTCCTGAGACCACTATTTTGACTAGGCCCTAAATCGGGCTGTTACAGTTCTCCCCTCTTTAGGGATTTTTGTCCCCAAAAATCTTACTGGCGAATTAGTTCGAAGATTGATCTCTCATAGGCTCATCAGGTTCCAATGTGGCTTCCTCCACTCCATGTCTATGCCACAAAACTTTCACGAGTGTTATACTCTTATTCATCAACTGTTTGACTTCACGAGCCAAAATATTGACTGGCTCTTCGCTATAAGTCATGTCTGGATAAATCTTAATTTCTGTTGGCACAACCATATCCGAAGGGTCTGATCTATAGCGGCGTAGGATGGATACATGAAGCATGTCGTGAATCTTTTCCAACTCTGGTGGCAAAGCCAATCGATAGGCAATTGGTCCTACTCTTTCGATAACTTCATGAGGTCCTATGAAACAAGGACTCAACTTGCCTTTTCTACCAAATCTAAGGACTTTCCTCCGTGGGGATACTTTCAAAAATACCTTGTTGCCGACTTGAAAGTCAATTTTCTTTCACTTCAAATCCGCGTAGGATTTCTGTCTATCCGAGGTGGCCTTCAAGCAATCATGAATCACTTTGACTTTTTCTTCAGTCTTTTTGATTAAATCTGTAATACCCCCTACCCGTATTCATTGACGAAATAGGGTACGAGGTATTACAGGAGTTTTACGAATTAATTTTTGTTTTTAGGAAAACTCAATATAATCCCTTTACAGGTATCTAACCTTCCCTGAAATTTTAAACCAAAAACAATTCACATCAACCAATCCAATTCAACATATTTTCAAGATAATTTCATGCATATTTATAAAATAACGTCATCACATACCCAAAACCAGGTTTGTTAACAATACCAATGGCTAACTCTACATTCATTTCACAGAATCATATACTTTATTAGCTTATACATGCCATTGATTTCCAAAATAAAGTTTCTTTATATACCGAAATCCTAAGGTTGATAGTGTGATGTGTCTCCGACCAAATCCGACCTCCGAGCTCTTAACACTACAAAACAAGGAAAAAGGAAACGGGGTAAGCACTTTGTGCTTAGTAAGCTCATGTAACAAGAATTATACTTACCTAATATTTTCAATACAATACAATAAACATTCATATATCCATTCAATGCATCATTACCCTAATATGCACAAACTCAACATTCAAGTTAGTATAATAATTTCCATGTACCAATAATATATACCATGATTGATGAGCTAATCAATACCATGATTTCCATTTCCTTGTTATTTTTCCATATTTATCCTGTTGAATTTAACGGAATTTCGATGGATTTTTCAGAGGTACACTTTTAGTGTACAATTCCGGGTTCGTCAATTCATATTCATGTGCGCACATTTCCATTTCAGAGAGCACACTCTCGTGAACCTCAACCTTGCAGCGGGATTACCAGTCCAGGTTAAATCCCTTGCAATATAAACTCATAGAGTACTATCGAGATTACTAGTCTAGGCTAAATCCCCTGCAACGACAATTACTCTAATGAGCTTGGATCTGAATTACCAGTCCAGGCTAAATTCGGACCCTAATTCGGATTACCCGTCCGGGCTAACTCCATTTTACACATATTCTTCGGGAGGGCTATATCAAGATAGGATCACCCGTCCGGGCTAGATCCTTTTTACCGTCAATTCCTTTTCAGAGATCCATCGAATTTTCCTTTCATTCAATCGGGATTTTTTCCCATTTTATCAAATATATCAATATTTCATAAATTTTCATACAATGAACCTTCAAATCATATTCACATCAATAACATACAATCTCAAGCATTTAAGAATATAATTCAAGTTACACGAACTTACCTTGATACTTGTTTGTAAAAAAAAATCTACTAATCCCGAACTTTTCCTTTCCTCGATCTAGCTTCGTATTTGAATCTTTTGGATCTAAATAAATAAATTTAATTATCAATTTAATACATTTCATGTTCATATGCAACATTCTCTATAATTCAACTATTATTATTTATAGTTTCTTCAAAGCTGTCTATTTGAGTTATAGTCACTAAATTATTTATAACTCGAGCTACGAAACTCCAACTTAAATTTTTAACATAAAATTTTCAGAATTTTTGGTTTATCCAATAAGTAAATTTTATTCTTTAAAGTAACCACTATTCTGCTGTCTGACAGTTCTTACCCTTCTTCACTAAAAATTAATTATCTCTTCATACAGGATTCAAATGATGTTCTTGTTTGTTTATATTAAAAATAGACTCATTCAGGATTCTAGACATATAAATTTAAGCCCCTAATTATTTTTATTTAAATTTTTTATTATTTTTCAAACTCAGAACAGGGAAACCCAAATTCCTTCTGAACTTGTCTCACAAAATTCATTATATCTCAAAATTTACAAATTCATTGCTTACACTATTTATTCTATAAGAAACTAGACTGAATAAGCTTTAATTTCATATTTTTTTCATCTTCTAATTCGATTTCTAAAATTTATGGTGATTTCTCAAAGTTAGTCTACTGCTGTTGTCCAAATTGTTTTTGTGCAAGCTGTTTATTACCATTTTTCCCCTAAGGTTTTAATAAATGATAATTTCGTCCCTACTCAATTAGCGTCTCAATTGAGCTGATTTTTCTCAATGAACATTTTATTCTATCACCTTAAACTAGTTTAAAACCTTGAGGAATCAGAATTTTAGCAATAGACTTTAATTCTAAGCATTTTCACAATTAGGTCCTAAAAATTAATTTCTATTAAAATTACCTAATCAAATCATCTAATAAACAAATCAAAGCATTAATTTCATTCTATTTCATCATAAACTTACAACACTCAATCATGGTGACTTTCATTTTCTTCCATGAAATCAAAAACTAATGAATTTAATAGTAGGACCTAGTTGTAAAAGTCTTAGAAACACAAAAATTACAAGAAAAAGGCAAGGATTAACTCACTTGGTGCAAATATTATGAAATTCCAGCTTAGTGAACCCTCCTATGGCGTTTTTAGCTGCTGGAATTCAAGAAAAATGAAGAGAAATCTAGATATTTCCTATTTAGGCCTAGTTTTATTTAGTTAATTTTGCAATTTATCAATTTTCCTGCTGATTTCATGCCCTTGCGGTCCAGCCCAAGTAAATTTTGGGTCTAATTTCCTTTTAAATTTTTTCTCATTAGACTCTTAAGCTATTTAATCATTCTAGCAACTTTTACACATATTACAATTTAGTCCTTTTCATTTAATTAACTACCCAAACATTAAAATTTCCTAACGAAATTTTAATACCACATTACTAACATTTCATAAATATTTATAAAATTAGTTTTGACTCATTTTTACGAGATAGAGGTCCCGATACTTGTTTTTACCCAATTTCTTCAATAATTTCTTTTTCTAACTAACCACTAAATCGGTAAAATTTTTCTATCAAAATTTTCATACGATTTTCCTATCGTATCAATTTTCATGCAAAAATATTGAAATAAATTTCTCTTTAAATCGGATTTGTGCTTACAAAACCACTGTTCCGATAACTTTGAATTTAGGCCATTACAACTCTCCCCCCCTTTAAGGCTTTTCGTCCTCGAAAATCTTACCAGTAAAGAGATTTAGGTATTGTTTCCTCATTGCCTCCTCCGGTTCCCATCTCGCTTCCTCAATCCCGTGCTTTTGCCACAATACTTTCACCAAATTTATCTTCTTATTTCTAAGCTCTTTTGTCTCCCGTGCCAATATCTTGACCAGTTCTTCACTGTAAGTCATATCCGGTTGAATCTTCACTTCTGTCGGAGAAATAACATGTGAAGGATCTGATCGATATCGTCGTAACATAGATACATGAAAAACATTATGGATTCTATAAAGTTCCGATGGTAATGCCAATCGATAAGCGACCGGTCCAATCTTTTTATGATTTCATATGGCACTCCATGTAGCCTGACAATCTCAGATATGTACAGTTCAGCTAGTTTATCTAAAGAATAATCCATACGTACCGGAATAAGGTGAGCTGACTTTGTCAATCAGCCAACAATCACCCAAATAGCATCTTTTTTCCTCGGAGACAAAGGTAACCCCGATACAAAATCCATAGTAATTCTTTTCCATTTCCATTCTGGTATAGTAATTGGCTGAAGTAATCCCGAAGGTACTTGAGGTTCAGCTTTAACTTGCTGACATATTAAACACCTTGATACAAACTCAGAGATATCACGTTTCATTCCCAAACCAGTACATCTTTTTCAGATCATTATACATTTTATTACTCCCCGGATGTACAGACATAGTACCACTGTGAGCCTCGCGTAGAATCTTCTGTATAAACTCTGAATTCTAAGGTACACATACCCTACCTCTGAATAATAAACAACCATCAGAACCAATCTGAAATTCAGGATCATTACCTAACTCACACTGTGCCCGTTTAACCTGCAACTTCTCATCATTCTTCTGAGCTTCACATATTTGCTGTAAAAATGTCGATTTAGCTTTCAATTCAGCTATGATTGAATCATCATCAGTCAGTGACAACCGGGTATTCATAGCTCGTAAAACAAATAGAGATTTGCGGCTCAAAGCATCAGCTACAACATTAGCTTTACCCAGATGGTAATCAATAATCAAATCATAGTCTTTTATCAGTTCAAGCCACCTGCACTGTCTCAAATTCAAATCTTTCTGTGTCATCAAATATTTCAAGCTTTTATAATCAGTAAAAATATGACATTTCTCACCGTACAAGTAATGCCGCCATATCTTCAGCGCAAAGACAATAGCATCTAATTCAAGATCATGTACTGGGTAATTTCTTTCATGTGGTTTAAGTTGCCTTGAAGCATAGGCTATTACTTTACCTTCTTGCATTAAGACACAACCTAAACCATTTAATGAGGCATCACTATAAATAACAAATTCCTTACCCGGTTCAGGCTGCACTAATATAGGTGCTTTCGTTAGTAGATCTTTCAATCGGTTGAAACTCTACTGACATTCATCAATCCACTCGAACTTTACATCTTTCTGCAATAATCGAGTCATCGGAGAAGCTATCATAGAGAATCCCTGTACAAATCTCCGATAATAACCAACTAAACCCAAGAAACTTCTAACTTCAGATACATACTTTGGTGGATTCCAATTGACAATAGCTGAGATTTTACTTTGATCTACCCTGATGCCTTCAGCAGATACAATGTGTCTAAGAAAACCCACTTCTCTGAGTCAAAATTCACATTTACTGAATTTAGCATATAACTGCTTCTCTCGCAGAATTTGCAACACAATTCTCAAAGACCCGTCATTCTTTTTCACAAACAGAACCAGAGCACCCCAAGGTGAATGGCTCGGTCGGACAAAACCCCTGTCAACATGTTCTTACAACTGTGTCTTTAGCTCCTTTAATTCTGTAGGAGCCGTTCGGTACGGAGCTATGGAGATCAGAGTAGTTCCCGGAATCAAATCTATAGAAAATTCCACTTCTCTTTCTGGTGGCAACCCTGGTAATTCCTCTGGAAACACTTCGGAAAATTCACATACTATTGGCACTACATGTATCTTTGACTCAGATACCTTGATGTCAAGTACATAAGCCAAGTAAGCA
The DNA here is from genome assembly GCF_007990345.1 of Gossypium hirsutum. NCBI lineage: Eukaryota > Viridiplantae > Streptophyta > Magnoliopsida > Malvales > Malvaceae > Gossypium > Gossypium hirsutum. The sequence continues at coordinate 31,869,204 of NC_053433.1, read as the reverse complement.
TCATACCCTTTTTTTGACATACCTCTGTGGTGTCATTACTGAAATCACATCAGATAACCCCTCTGTCTGATCAGATTTAACCCGGAGCAACTCTCCATTCTGACATTTTAGCATAATATATTTCTGTCTATAATTTACTACTGCATCATGCTGGGTTAACCAATCCATGCCCAATATCACGTGAAATTCATCAAATGACAATAACATCAAATTAGCCGGGAAACAATAACCTCTTACCATCAGTGGACAATTTTTACAAATTTTATCCAGCAACACAGACTGGCCCAGGGGGTTCGAGACTTTAACCATAAATTCAATAGGTTCAACAGATAAATTTTTAACAATTGCAAGTTTAACACATATATATAAATGTGTAGAACTAGGATCAATCAATGCAGTAATATCAGTATCAAGTAAAGAAAATGTACCAGTAATAATATCAAGTGCTGAGGCATCTTCTCTGGCACGGATGGCATATGTCCTAGCAGGTGCTCGTGCCTCAGACCTGCCTGCAATATCTTTAGTAGCTCCTCAGCTACCATTGACATTACCAGATGGTCGAGGTGGTCTACCTCTCGAAACTGGATTACTCAGCTTCGATATCTGTTCAGCTTCTTTTTCACCCCTTTTTGGACAATCTCGGAGGAAATGGTCAAAAGAACCACATCGGTAACAAGCCCCGCTCTTTAATTGACATTCACCAAAATGAGCTTTATTACAGTACTGGCATCTCAACTTAAGAGTGCCAACACTTCCAACACTGGTCACTGGTGGAGTGGAAGGTCTTGGATTAGTGCATTGAGAACCTCGCTCTCTACCCGAATACCCAGTGGCTGAGGTAGAATGATCCTGGTACTTCTTCAATTTATTTGAAGCAGAAAACTGGAATTTTCCCATCGGTCTTTTACTAAAAATTCGAGCTTCCCTCTTAGCCTGTTTCTTTTCTTTGCTCAATTCTTCTGCTTTATAAGCTCTCTCTGCCAATGTAGCAAACTCTTGAATTTCAAGAATTTCAATCAGTAGCTTAATGTCTTCATTCAACCCTTCTTCGAATCGTTTTCACATTTCAGCTTCTGACTGTACCCATTCTCAAGCATATTTACTCAATCGAACAAATTCTCTTTCATACTCAGATACTTATCTGTTACCCTATTTTAGCTCAAGAAATTCTTTTCTCTTTTGATCGAGAAGCCTCTGACTGATATATTTCTTTCTGAACTCGGTCTGAAAGAATTCCCATGTAATTTCTTCTTTCGGAACAACTGAAGCTTTAGTATTCCACCAATGGTAAGCGGTGTCTTTTAGCAGTGAGACGGCACATTTTATACATTCTTCTGGTGTACAAGATAATTCTTCCAAAACCCGAGTAATGTTTTCTAACCAGAATTCAGCCTGTTTGGAATCGTCATCAACTGCTGCTCAAAATTCTTCGGCCCCATATTTTCGAATTTTATCTACTGGAGCTTTCCCTTTTCTGACAGATTCAGTACCTGTACCCTGTGGGATTTCGGGAACCGGTGGAGGAGCAGAAGAGGGAGCTTGAACTTGCTGTACTACAGGGTTAGTTCATACGTATTGATTAAACCATTCATTCATCATTTGAAAGAAGGCTATTTTTGCCTCCTCCCCTCGACCTTCTGTCTCGGGCCTTCTACAGCTAGTTTCTTCTCTTTGCACTGAAGCCAGAGCATGACTCCCAGCTTCCTCAGATTGAGCTCGGTCGGTACACATTTACTATAAGAAAAATACATTTTAAATGATCAAGAGATATCACACTATCAATAATAATTTAAATGGCATGTATAGCTAATCCCATATTTGTTACATCGATCCTAGAACTGGCTAAACCGTACCTCTGATACCAATAAATGTAATACCCCCTACCCGTATTCATTGCCGGAATAAGGTACGAGGTATTACCGGAGTTTTACAAATTAATTTTTTTTAAGGAAAACTCAATATAATCCCTTTACAGGTATCTAACCTTCCCTGAAATTTTAAACCAAAAACAATCCACATCAACCAATCCAATTCAACATATTTTCAAGATAATTTCATGCATATTTATAAAATAACGTCATCACATACCCAAAACCAGGTTTGTTAACCATACCAATGGCTAACTCTACATTCATTTCACAGAATCATTTACTTTATTAGCTTATACATGCCATTGATTTCCAAAATAAAGTTTCTTTATATACCGAAATCCTAAGGTTGATAGTGTGATGTGTCTCCGACCAAATCCGACCTCCGAGCTCTTAACACTACAAAACAGGGAAAAAGGAAACGAGGTAAGCACTTTGTGCTTAGTAAGCTCATGTAACAAGAATTATACTTACCTAATATTTTCAATACAATACAATAAACATTCATATATCCATTCAATGCATCATTACCCTAATATGCACAAACTCAACAGTCAAGTTAGTATAATAATTTCCATGTACCAATGATATATACCATGATTGATGAGCTCATCAATACCATGATTTCCATTTCCTTGTTACTTTTCCATATTTATCCCGTTGAATTTTTCGGAATTTCGATGGATTTTTCAAAGGTACACTTTTAGTGTATAATTCTGGGTTCATCAATTCATATTCATGTGCGCACATTTCCATTTCAGAGAGCACACTCCCGCGAACCTCAACCTTGCAGCGGGATTACCAGTCCAGGATAAATCCACTGCAATATAAACTCATAGAGTATTGTCGGGATTACCAGTTCAGGCTAAATCCCCTGCAATGACAATTACTCTAATGAGCTTGGATCTGAATTACCAGTCTAGGCTAAATTCAGACCCTAATTCGGATTACCCATCCGGGCTAAATCCATTTTACACATATTCTTTGGGAGGGCTATATCAAGATAGGATCACCCGTCCGGGCTAGATCCTTTTTCCCGTCAATTCCTTTTCAGAGATCCAACAAATTTTCATTTCATTCAACCGGGATTTTTTTCCCATTTTATCAAATATATCAATATTTCATAAATTTTCATACAATGAACCTTCAAATCATATTCACATCAATAACATACAATCTCAAGCATTTAAGAATATAATTCAAGTTACACGAACTTACCTTGATACTTGTTTGTAAAAAAAAATCTACTAATCCCGAACTTTTCCTTTCCTCGATCTAGCTTCGTATTTGAATCTTTTGGATCTAAATAAATAAATTTAATTATCAATTTAATACATTTCATGTTCATATGCAACATTCTCTATAATTCAACTATTATTATTTATAGTTTCTTCAAAGCTGTCTATTTGAGTTATAGTCACTAAATTATTTATAACTCGAGCTACGGAACTCCATTAAATTCTGTTAATTTTTCCTGAAACTAGACTCATATATATTCTTAACATAAAATTTTTAGAATTTTTGGTTTATCCAATAAGTAAATTTTATTCTTTAAAGTAACCACTATTCTGCTGTCTGACAGTTCTTACCCTTCTTCACTAAAAATTAATTATCTCTTCATACAGGATTCAAATGATGTTCTTGTTTGTTTATATTAAAAATAGACTCATTCAGGATTCTAGACATATAAATTTAAGCCCCTAATTATTTTTATTTAAATTTTTTATTATTTTTCAAACTCAGAACAGGGGAACCCAGATTCCTTCTAAACTTGTCTCACAAAATTCATTATATCTCAGAATTTACAAATTCATTGCTTACACTATTTATTCTATAAGAAACTAGACTGAATAAGCTTTAATTTCATATTTTTTTCATCTTCTAATTCGATTTCTAAAATTTATGGTGATTTCTCAAAGTTAGTCTACTGCTGTTGTCCAAATTGTTTTTGTGCAAGCTGTTTATTACCATTTTTCCCCTAAGGTTTTAATAAATGATAATTTCGTCCCTACTCAATTAGCGTCTCAATTGAGCTGATTTTTCTCAATGAACATTTTATTCTATCACCTTAAACTAGTTTAAAACCTTTAGGAATCAGAATTTTAGCAATAGACTTTAATTCTAAGCATTTTCACAATTAGGTCCTAAAAATTAATTTCTATTGAAATTACCTAATCAAATCATCTAATAAACGAATCAACGATTTAATTTCATTCTATTTCATCATAAACTTACAACACCCAATCATGGTGACTTTCATTTTCATCCATGAAATCAAAAACTAATGAATTTAATAGTAGGACCTAGTTGTAAAAGTCTTAGAAACACAAAAATTACAAGAAAAAGGCAATGATTAACTCACTTGGTGCAAAAATTATGAAATACCAGCTTAGAGAACCCTCCTATGGCATTTTTAGCTGCTGGAATTGAAGAAAAATGAAGAGAAATCTAGATATTTCCTATTTAGTCCTAGTTTTATTTAGTTAATTTTGCAATATTCCAATTTTACCCTTAATTTATCAATTTTCCTACTGATTTCATGCCCTTGCCATCCAGCCCAAATAAATTTTGGGTCTAATTGCCTTTTAAATCCTTTCTCATTAGACTCTTAAGCTATTTAATCATTATAGAAACTTTTACACCTATTACAATTTAGTCCTTTTCATTTAATTGACTACCCAAACATTAAAATTTCCTAACGAAATTTTAACACCACATTACTAACATTTCATAAATATTTGTAAAATTATTTTCGACTCGGTTTTACGAGATAGAGGTCCCGATACTTGTTTTTACCCAATTTCTTCAATAATTTCTTTTTCTAACTAACCACTAAATCGGTAAAATTTTTCTATCAAAATTTTCATACGATTTTCCTATCATATCAATTTTCATGCAAAAAATATTGAAATAAATTTCTATTTAAATCGGATTTGTGGTTACGAAACCACTATTCCGATAACTTTGAATTTAGGCCATTACAAAATCGTCCCCGTGAATCTGACTCTCTCTGAGCTCAGTCCAATATAAGGGCGTTCGACACCTTCGCCCATACAAAGCCTCATAAGGAGCTTTGCCCTCAAACCTCACTACAACATCTCTTGATACACCTCTGCTGATAGCCCTGCTTCCAGGGCTCATTTGTGGTCCACCCCTCAAAGGAGCACTACTTGCTCTCACATTGTGCTTTTTCTCCTTATGATCTAGCTCGGGACAGTCTCGGATGAAGTGGTCTAGAGATCCACATTTGAAACATCCTCTTTATTTACTTTAGCACTCGCCAAAATGGTGCCTACCACATTGCGGACATTCTACCCTATTTGGCCGAGTACTGCCAACACTCACGACAGAAGTGGTATGGGCTCTAGAAGTTGTGTTCTGCAGGTTCTTGTTCCTGTTCAAGAACCCCACCGAAGCATTTGATTGGGTAGAGAATTCCTTATATTTCTTAGATGAGGATTGATTTGATTTCTCCATCTGTCTTTTTCTTGAATCCCACGACTCAATAGCCTCATTTCTCCTCTCTTTAACCAATTCTTCTGCCTTGCATGCTCTCTCAACGAGCACCACAAATTATCTTAGCTCTAAGATGCAAAAAAAAATACTCGGATATCTTTATTAAGACCATACTCAAACCTCTTACACATGGAAACTTCTGAGGACAAGCACTCCCGCATGTATTTGCTGAGTTTCACAAACTCTTATTCATACTCCATCACTGTTCTATTATCTTGCTTTAACTCTAAAAATTCCTTCCTCTTTTGGTCTATAAACCTCTAGCTAATATACTTCTTTCGGAACTCTTCCTGGAAGTTTTCCCAAGTTACTCTCTCTCGGTACCACAGACACGAGAGTGTTCCACCACTGGTAAGTCAGATCTCACTAGAGAAGTACTGCACACTTTACTCACTCTTCAGGTGCGTACGGTAGTTCGCCAAATACACTGATGGTATTCTCTAACAAAAACTCTGCTTTTTCTAGGTCATCATCTAATTTAGCCCGAAACTCATCGGCCCCTTGCTTCCTAATCTTATCTATAGGAGGCATCTTCCTTCTAATCAAGTCCGCGCCTTGCGGAGCTACCGGGGCATACTGAGGAATCAGAGAAGCTGGGGGTGGTGAAGTGTTTGGATTCGCATGAACAAACTCCATATACCAAGCATCCATTATTCAGAGATAGGCTTCTCTAGCCCTTCATCCTTGGCCCATAGTCACGGGCTCACTCTCAACTGGCACGGTCCCCTCAGTGGGAGCCAGCACGTTAACCTCCATGTCATCTGTCGTGGCTCTATCAGGATCCATTTACTAAATAAAAATACAATTTATAATCGTCAGAAGTCGTCACACTATCAATATACAATTATGGAATGTATAGCTAGACCCATACTCTCGCTAGGTTAGTCCTAGAACCGACTAAACCATAGCTCTGATACACTAAATGTAACACCCCATACCTGTAACCCAAGTCGGAGCAAAATATGAGGCATTACTTAACTCAATCTCATGCACACAAACGTTCCCCAAGTCATCGAGACTTGATCCAAATTAAAACTTTTTCAATTTCTACTTAAAACTTCTTATTAAAGGCCTACGAGCCCCAAATCGACCATTGAAAACTATTCGGGATCAACCCCGATCCTTAAACCATTTATAGAAAATTTGACTTTGAAATAGGGCACACGCCCGTGTAAAAGGGCAACACGCCCGTGTGGCCATTTCAACAGGGTTGTGTGGTGGCTCGTGTGGGTCACACGGCCTAAGCAATACAAGGACACACCCGTGTGGAAATAATTTTAAATGCACACCTACAGGGATTTTCACACGGCCTGGTAGATGCCCGTTTCTCTGGCTCGTGTCCTTCACACGGCTATGACATGTTCGTGTCCTAGCCTATATGCAAAAACATGGACATTCTGTTTCTGACGTCAGCATCCCCAAAATGACACATGGCCATGGCACAAGCCCATGTGCTAGGTCGTGTCCCTCACACGGTTGAGACACACGATCATGTCTCTGCCAGTGTGTTTACTATCATACATACTGACTTGAAATTTTTATGTGCAGAGGACACACGGCCAGACCACACGCCTATAGGGCAGACCGTGTGTCACACAGGGCCTAGACACATGCCCGTGTGTCTACCCGTGTGGACAATATAAGGCTATTTACAAAGCCTCTTTGCCACCATTACTTACACAACCTAAACATTAGCAACCAAATCAGCCACAATAAAAAACATTCCAAGTGTGCATTTTATTCATCTATGAAGATAACATCTTTGTATATAAATTGAAATGAACATCAACAATCATTCGAGGCTTAATACAAAAAAAGAGATTTATCCGAAGCCAACACATTTGGCCAAATTGATAATGACACAAAACACAAGTCTAGTTCCCTATACATGCCATATTCAAAAATATAAATCAAACTATACCGAATGCTTCGATTGATAGTGTGATCGATATCTCTGACTTCCGTTGATCCTTGAGCTAGATAGGCGACATTATAAAAAAATGGAAAAGGAAAGGAAGTAAGACAAAGCTTAGTAAGTTGCACATAAATAAATTTACAACATTACTTTACCATTCATTAACAAGCTCATAATATACAGTTGGGCATAAGTAACACTTACTCATCAATATTCAGTTACCACTCACATCATGGTTATAGTTTCTTGGTTAACTTTAAATCATACTTTCATCGTTGAACCATATGAAACATTATCGGATACTCATTTAGCATCAAATATGGGATCAGACATCGACGCCATGTCCCAAAAATGGTCTTTCATAAGTTGTAGTATATATGTGCCGATGCCATGTCCCATACATGGTCTTACACTGACACATCTCATAGCTGATGCATGTCCCAGACATGTCTTACACTAGCACTCGTCTCAATGCCAATGCCATGTCCCAGACATGGTCTTACACTGGCTCTCATAATGTGGCCGATGCATGTCTCAAACATTTCTTACACTAGCTCATACAAGTGACCCAAACGTCATGGCATGAATATCCAATTTATTTCCCGAGGTTCATTCGAGAATTCTATTATCTCTATTTTCATCATATTATCTCATTTCAAAAATCAAGCAATCCATGCTATACTAATTCAAATACAATTCAAAACATACATAAGCAATGTAGTTTTTTTTTACATACAACTTACCTCGGATTACAAAATGTGGCGACTAGTCGATTTAGTCAATTTGCTTGGCTTTCCCCTGGTCTAGGTTTGGATTCGGTATTTCTTGATCTATAATAACAAAATGCACTTATTTAGTCGCTTATCAATCTAGGCACTCTACAATTCATAATTGGGCAAAATGACCAATTTGCCCCTAGACTTGTAAAATGACCATTTTACCCCTAAACCTGAAAATCGATTTTTATCAAATTTCCTCATATCTTAAGCCTATCGGACACTTTTTACTCTTATAGCAACTCCAAATTCCTATTATTTCACATACTTAACATCTATTTTACAACTCATGTAAAATAGTCTTTTTAGGTGTTTTCATGCTAACAGTTTTCACAAAAGTTGTTCATAACACACCCAAGACCTATTTTTTCCATAAAAACTCAGAAAAAATTACAAATCCTTTCATGGAAAAACCCTACACTCTTGATCATTTTGCAAAATAGTACTCTCATTAGAAAGCTCATGCTTCAAAGCTCTCAAAAATGCAAAAATCATCAACAAAAAGTATGTTAATCACTTGCTTGTAAGAGGAATTAGTTGCTTAAATTTTTTAATCTCAAAACCCTTAAAAATGGCTAAAAAATTGGTTGAGGAGAAATGGGAAATAGAATATATCATATTTCTTTTATTTTATTTCTATTTTAGTCAAATTAGCCACCAAACCCACCAAACTTGGACTTTTTGACCAAATTACCTCCTATGGCCGGCCATGCACAATCTTAGGGTCTAATTTACCTTTAAATACCCCCAATATAGGTTCTCTAGCTATTTGGAACTTTTATCTATCAAAATAGGACCTTTGCATTTTATGCGATTTAGTCTTTTTTCTCAATTGAGCTCATGACCGTCAAAATTAACTCACCAAATTTTCCTTACTTTCATATAATCATGCTATAACATCAAAATAATTATAAAATAATTTTTTTTGACTCCAGATTTATGATCCCGAGACCACTATACTGACTAGGCCCTAAATAAGGCTGTTACAGCATGTTAACCTCATCTCATCGGTTATGTACATACTAATTTATCCTCTTTGTATTTAGGATTTCCATCTCATTCAAAAACACATTTAGACTTGGCTCATTGTTATAACTCATTTCCAATTATGACCTAACCATCCCAAGTGATTTGGCCACATTTCATAAGTCTATTTATAATATACCACATTTAATCATCACAAGATATTTAACCACAACCAAGCATAATTAGTAGGTCATAGCCTACATCAAAATGAGTCATGTCTTATGGCCATATAAGAAGACATAATAAGTTTTATATTTAAGCCTTTACATAGGCCAACCAATGACACATATCACAAAATAACCAAAACCTATACATGCCATTGAAACAAAATAAAGTATCTATATACCAACCCAATACAAGTTGATAGTGTTGACAATGCTCTAATCGTCTTCCAATCTTCGTGAGTCCACGAGCTTTATAAAACAAGAAAAAGAGTGGGGGTAAGCATTAACATGCTTAATAAGTCTGGATAACGGGAATGTAAACTTACCAGTTATTTAGCATGCAACCATATAAGACATTCAGGCCAAACATTCATGGTAAAATTTCCTATCACATGTACTCTGTAACATCCTGATTTTCGGCTTAGTCAGAACAGTGGTTTTGGGACCACAAATCCAATGAGAAAATTTTCATTTTTATTATATTTTTATGGTCTACAATTTCACGGAATGATTTCGTGAAAATTTTGTTTGAAAATTTTGACGTTTGGACACTCAATTTAGTAAAAAGGATTAAATTGTAAAATGTGTGAAAGTTGAGTTTTATATGTTAGAGGTGTCTAATTGTCATGAAATTTTAAATGGGCCAAGGCCCAGACTGCTATTGCTACTAAAAAGGGGCTAGGGCCTAATTGGAACTAAAAGGGCTTAGGCCTAAATTTTCGCTTACTCTGATTGTTTGCTATAATGGGATTTCACACACTAAGTTTTCATAAACTCACCCATTTGTTGTCTGTACAGGAAATCCCCCGGCTTAGATGGATCGAGGCGATAGAGGACACAAAGGTGGTCGACATAGTTAATTTATTTCAAAATACTATTACTTAGATTTCATTTGATATTGGGTTTTTATTTTGTAATAAGGCCTTTAAAAGTTCATTTTAATTTGGGGATTTATTTGCTTTAAATTCATTTATCTGTTAGAATTAGGACTCATACTTTCAAGAAAACACAAATAATAGTTCTTTTCTAAAAACATCACTCTTACGCAACACGTTTTAAAGGCTTTCGTATCAAACATGGTTTTAAATTTAATAATAAACTGCTATACTTACTATTTACTTAATTAACTTGGGTTTTCTCAATAAACTAAGCCTCCTAACCTTTTGCTATGAATTTAAAGAAGTGGTTGTAAAAAGTTTTTCTTCAAGTAATGTTTTTGGAAAAACCTATCCAATGTAACATCACAGATTTGGCCATAACGTCTAGGCTGGGTTTAGGGTGTTATAAATAGGGTTTAAATCAGGCTGTTTCATAATATGTCTGGTAATGCTCTGTAACCCTATTTTGGCATTGAATACGAGTGACGGATGTTACATTTATTAGTATTAGAGCTACGATTTAGTAGATTCTAGGACTAACATAGCGTATGTGAGAGTCTAGCTATACATACCATATATAACATATGATAGTGTGATATCTCCTAATAGTTTAAAACGTGTTTTCATATAGTAAATGGATCCCAATTGAGCTGTAGCTAATAGTGTTGAAAGTGATGCACCAGCCTCCATTCACAGAGTAGCCCAATCGGAGTCGAGACCTATATCGAGTAGTCATGGAGGAAAGGCCAAAGAATCCTTCTTTCAAATTATGAATGAGTGGTTTACAGAATTTGTTCAAACAAATCCTATTGTTCAGCAACCTCCATCCCCACCTAATCCCCAACCAGTTCCCATAGCTCTTCAAGGTTTGGAACCTTTACGATTGAATAAGGCGTCAGTTAATAAAATCTAAAAATATAGGGCTGAAGAGTTCAGAGCTACTGTTGATGATGATCCTGAGAGAGCAGAGTTTTGGCTTGAGAATACTATCAGAGTATTTGATCAACTATCCTGCACACCAGCTGAATGTGTAAAATGTGTCGTATCACTTTTGAGAGACAGCTTATAATGGTGGAATACTTTAGTATCTGTGGTATCAAGAGAACGGGTCACTTGAGATTTCTTTCAAGCCGAATTCAAAAAGAAATACACTAGCAAATGGTTTATTGATCAAAGGAAAAAAGAGTTTCTAGAGCTGAAACAGGATTGAATGTCTGTAATCGAGTATGAGAGAGAGTTTGTAAGACTCAGTAAATATGCTCGAGAATGTGTTTCGACCAAAGCAATTATGTGTAAATGATTTGAAAATGGGTTGAATGAAGATATCAGATTGCTAGTTGGGATTCTAGAGTTGTAAGAATTTGTGGTGCTAGTTGACCAAGCTTGTAAAGCCGAAGAACTTGGCAAAGAAAAAGGAAAAGCTAATTTTGAGGCTAGAGATTCGAGAAAAAGATCGATGAATAAACACTATCAATCTTCGTCAAAGAAATCAAGGGATTTGTATACTCGTTTGAATGCTTTAGTGGGGTATTCAAATAGAGATTGTGGAAAGCAATAATCAACTCCTAAAACTCAAGCTACATTAGTATCGAGTGTCAGTAGTGTGAGAAACAATAAACCGAAAAGTCAACAGTGTGGACGACGACATTTTGGAGACTGCTAGATGAATAATAAAGCTTGTTTCAAATGTGGTTTGTTAGATCACTTTATTCAAAATTGTCCTAAGTTAACCAAGAAAGATAAATTTCAAAATGCAAGACCGAGTAACACAGCTTCTAGAGGAAAACCACCTAGAGATACAGGAAATGTGACTAGTAGTAAAGGAACGAAAAAAGAATCTGCTATGAGACCCAAGGCTAGAGCACCAGCTAGAGCTTACGCTATTCACGCTCGTGAAGATGCATCGTCACCTGATGTTATCACCTTTACATTTTCTCTCTATGATACTAATGTAATTGCATTGATTGAACCTGGGTCAGCTCATTCATATGTTTGTATGAATTTAGTGTCCGGTAAGAGCTTTTCTGTTGAGTCTACAAAATTTGTGATTAAAGTATCAAACCCCTTAGACAAGTATGTCCTAGTTGATAATGTTTGCAAGAATTATCCTTTGATGACTCGGGGTTACTATTTTTTGGTAAATTTGATGTTTTTACCGTTTGATGAATTCGATGTGATTCTGGGTATGAATTGGTTGACTCTGCATGATGCTATTGTGAATTATAGATAAAAGACTATTGAGTTGAAATGCCAGAGTAGTGAAATCCTTCGAATTGAATCAGATAAGTCGAGTGGATTGCTTATTGTGATTTCGTCGATGTCAGCTCAAAGATATGTGAGAAAATGTAACGCTCCGCACCCGAGACCTTTTCCGGAGTCGAACACGAGGTGTTAGCAAACTTAATTCATTTATTTACACAGTTCATTTTAAAATTTCCAGACAAGCTGGCTAACTGCGTCACTGTCACCTTAAAAATCATATCTTGAGTCCCAGAACTCGAAAACTGATTCCATAAATTTTCCCTGAAACTAGACTCATATATCCATCTACAGATTGTTTTCTATAATTTTTGTCGGGCTAATTAGTACAGTTTATTAGTTAAAGTCTCCCCTGTCTCAGGGTTCGACTACTCTGACCTTCATGCATTACGACTTAGATATCTCCCTGTACAGGGCTTCAATACATATGCCATTTGTTTCTAATGAAACTAGACTCAAAAAGGAATCTTTACATATAAAGAATGAATTCTAATTATTTCTGGTTAATTTATGGTAAATTTCCAAAGTTAGAACAGGGGATCCAGTAACCGTTCTCGCCCTGTTTCATGAAAACTTAAACATCTCATAAAATACGGCTCACATGGTCGTTTCTCTTCTTCCATATGAAAATAGACTCATCAAGGTTCGATTACATGATTCAACTAGCCATTGGACATACATAGCACCAAATATGATCGTGATTAACTATTCCAATGGCTAATCATTGCCAAGCATTTCCACACCTCTCAATAACCATATATATACAAAATGATTTTAATACTATGCTCAAAATATTTAAGCCATTTTCGCATGGCTATCCGAATATATACACATTACCAAAGGTACTTGATTAACAAGAAAGGTTAGTCCTATACATGCCATTATCAACGTTTAACTAAAAGAGTACCAAAAGGGCTTAGATAGTGTGGACGACTTCGACTTCGACAATCCCGAGTCCGATAGCTGACGAACAAAAATCTATAAAACAGAGAATTAAAGAAACGGAATAAGCATTTAATGCTTAGTAAGTTTTGACTAACGAAATTATTTACGACTAAAGTATAGCGTTCATATGACTAAATGAATAATTTCATATATGCACATTCTCAAAATCATAATTTCTTCACGCTTCAACCAATATATTCATACACAGGGTATCAAACCTAACTAGAGGCCGGAAGCTCGTTAATCAATTGAGCGAGTACTATTTGAAAGGAATCAACCTTTCCGATGCATATACGAAACATACCTTATCGTTTGTATTTTATAAGCGTATTAATTGAAATTATTACAGCAAGATCGCTCACTTCCAAACCCAAATACCTTCGGGATTTAGCCGGATATAGCAACTCACACAAATGCCTTCGGGTCTTAGCCCGGATATAGTCACTAGCACAAATGCCTTCAGGACTTAGCCCGGGTATAGCAACTACTCGCACAAATGCCTTCGGGACTTCGCCCGGATATAGTCACTAGCACAAATGCCTTCGGGACTTAGCCCGGATATAGGAACTTGCACAAATGCCTTCGGGACTTAGCCTGGATATCATTCGAATAATCAAGTACATATATCAATGAATCATGACACATCTATATTTCATTTTCATAACTAGAATTCAAACACAAGACACTTATCAACCATTACCATTTTCGGCTCAATAGCCACATACAAAGAGCATGATTTGATTTGCTTTATAACATAATCTCTATACACATTCGGCTACCCGTCATAGGTATAAACTAATCACCTCAATATACAATTCAAGTAGAATCATTATATCACCGTTTATTTGTTATGCTTATATGTCATGACTCAATCAAATCATAAACTAAGTTTCATTACTCGAAAACTTACCTCGGATGTTGTCGAACGATTTCAACGGCTATTCGACCACTTTTTCCTTTCCCTTATCCAACTTTGATCCTCTAAGCTCTTGAGCTCCCTTAAGTTCCAAGTGACCGAACCTCCTCTTCTTTCTTCCTTCAATTCACGGCAATGGAGGAGCATGGATGAAACAACTTTGTTTTCATCACCCCTCCCTTTTCATTACTTTATTACCAGCCTTTTATTTTATTATTTTTAACATAACACATTAACACAAAATGTTTATAATATGTTTAACCCATTGCATGGCCGGCCACTACCTAAAGTTTTGGGTAATTTGACATGCAAGGACAAGCATTTTCTAACATGCATCAATAGGCCACTTTAACATTTGCCTAGCACATTTCTAAATTTTCTCACACAAGTCCTATTTAATAAAATTCACTTACAATTAACAAAATTCAAACATGAAATTTTCACACATGCATATATACATATAATAAGCATCAAATATGACAGTTAATTATTTTTATGACTCGGTTTTGTGGTCCCGAAACCACTTTCCGACTAGGGTCTCATTAGGGCTGTCACAACTCTCCCCCACTTAAGAAATTTTCGTCCCCGAAAATCTTACCGGTAAATAGGTTTGGGTATCGTTCTTTCATAGAGTTCTCGGTTTCCCAAGTAGCTTCTTCGATCCCGTGTTTGAGCCATAACACCTTTACTAACGGAACCCTCTTGTTTCGCAACTCTTTCAGTTCACGAGCTAGGATGCAAATCAGTTTTTCTTCATAACTCATATCGGCTTGAATTTCAACCTCGGAGGGATTTATTATGTGCGAAGGATCAGATCTGTAACGTTGAAGCATTGAGACATGAAAAACGTTGTGAATCTTCTCGAGGTCAGGGGGTAAAATCAATCTATATGCCACTAGGCCAACTCGTTCGGATATTTCATACGGCCCTATGAACCTCGGACTCAGTTTGCCCTTACGGCTAAATCTGAGTATCTTTCTCCAAGGTGAAACTTTAAGAAACACTTTGTCTCCCACCTGATACTCAATATCTCTTCGTTTTAAATTCGCGTACGACTTCTGACGATCTGATGCTGCCTTTAGACTTTCATGAATTATTTTTACTTTCTGCTCAGCATCTTTAATCAAATCAACTCCGAAAATTTTACTTTCACCGAGCTCGGTCCAAAACAATGGTGTACGGCATTTACGACGGTACAAAGCCTCGTAAGGCGCCATCTTAATACTTGATTGAAAACTATTGTTGTAAGCGAATTCAATCAAAGGTAAATACCGCTCCCATGAACCACTAAACTCAAGGATGCAACATCTCAACATATCCTCGAGTATCTGAATTATCCGCTCTGATTGACCATCGGTCTGGGGATGAAAACCGGTGCCAAAATGCAACTTGGTACCCAAAGCTTCTTGCAATTTCTTCCAAAATCGCGAGGTAAATCTCGGATCTCTATCCGACACAATAGAAATAGGTACCCCGTGTAGTTTTACAATCTGAGAAACATACAATTCAGCTAGTTTATCCAATGAGTAATCCGTACGTATGGGAACAAAATGAGCCGACTTAGTCAGTCTATCAACAACAACCCAAATTGCATCTTTCTTAGTTGCCGACAATGGCAACCCAGATACAAAATCCATCGTGACTCGATCTCATTTCCATTCAGGTATCATGATCGGCTGAAGTAAACCTGTAGGCACTTGATGTTCCGTTTTCACTTGTTGATATATTAAACACTTCGAAACAAAATCAGAAATGTCTCGTTTCATACCATGCCACCAAAACTGACGTCTCAGATCGTTGTACATTTTCGTACTCCCCGGGTGAATTGACATTCGGCTACAATGAGCTTCGTTCAAAATCATCGAAATAAGTTTTGAATTTCTTGGAACACACAAACGACTTCTGAACCTCAAACAATCGTCATCATCGATTTGAAACTCTGATTCCCTATTCAAAACACATTCAACCCGTTTTGCAACTAATTCATCATCGACTTTTTGAGCTTCACAAATTTGATGAATCAATAATGGTTTAGCCTTTAATTCTGCTACTAACACATTATCGGATAGAACAGACAAGTGTACATTCATCGCTCGTAAAGCAAACAGTGATTTACGACTTAAAGCATCCGCAACCACATTAGCCTTTCCGGGGTGATAGTCAATGACAAGTTCATAATCTTTTAACAGCTCAAGCCAACGTCTTTGTCGCAGATTCAAATCTCTTTGAGTCATCAAATATTTGAGACTTTTGTGATCCGAAAATACATGGCACTTCTCACCAAATAAGTAATATCGCCATATTTTCAAAGCGAACACGATGGCAGCTAATTCGAGATCATGGGTTGGATAATTTTTCTCATGTGGCTTCAATTGCCTCGACGCATAAGCTACAACTCGACCTTCTTGCATCAATACACAACCCAACCCAAGTAAGGATGCATCACTGTAAATGACAAACTCTTTGCTTGATTCAGGCTGCACTAGTACTGGAGCTTCAGTCAAATAAGCTTTTAGTTGATCGAAACTTTTTTGACATTTTTCTGTCCATTCAAACTTAACATCTTTCTGAAGTAGTTTCATCATTGGTGTGGCTATCATCAAGAAACCCTTTACAAACCGTCTGTAGTAACCGGCAAGTCCCAAAAAGCTCCGAACTTCAGTAATGTTTCTCGGAGGCTTCTAGTTAAGTATGGCTGAAATTTTGCTCGGATCAACTCGAATACCCGATGCAGATACCTCATGTCCCAAAAAGCTAACTTCTCTCAACCAGAATTCACATTTACCGAACTTAGCATATAACTGCTTATCCCGTAAAATCTGTAACACTAATCTCAGGTGCTCAGCATGTTCGGTTTCATTTTCCGAATAGACCAAAATATCATCGATAAACACAACTACAAATTGATCCAAATACGGTCTGAAGATTCGATTCATCAAATCTATAAATACCGCCGGGGCATTAGTGAGCCCAAACGGCATCACTAAAAACTCGTAGTGACCGTATCTCGTTCTGAAAGTAGTTTTGGGTATATCCGAATCTCGCATTCGCAACTGATAATAACCCGATCTCAAATCTATCTTTGAAAACACTGAGGCTCCCTTTAGTTGATCAAACAAATCATCAATACGCGGTAACGAATATTTATTCTTTATTGTCAGTTTATTCAGCTGACGATAGTCGATGCACAACCTCATGGTTCCGTCTTTCTTTTTCACAAACAATACTGGTGCACCCCAAGGCGAGAAACTTGGTCGAGCGAAGCCTCTATCCATCAACTCTTGCAACTGAGTTTTTAATTCTTTCAATTCCGTTGGTGCCATACGATACGGAGCTATCGAAATCGGTGTAGTCCCAGGTACAAGTTTGATGCCAAACTCTACTTCCCGAACAGGTGGTAACCCCGGTAATTCTTCGGGAAAAACATCCGGATATTCACAAACCACTGGTACCGATTCAAGTTTTTTTCCTGATTTTTCATTATCAAGCACGTATGCAAGATACGCTTCACACCCCTTTCTCACATATTTTTGAGCTAACATCGAGGATATTATTGTTGGCAATCCATTCAAGATAGTAGACTCAACTCGGATTATCTCATTATTTGCACACCTCAAATCAATAGTCTTGCTTTTACAATTCACAACTGCATCATGCACGGTCAACCAATCCAAACCGAGAATAACATCAAATTCATCAAACGGTAAAAGCATCAAGTCCGCCGGAAAACAGGAACCTCGAATTACTAGAGGACATCTCTTACACACCTTATCAACAAGCACACAATGACCCAAGGGATTCGACACTCTAATAACGAACTCAGTAGACTCAACAGGTAAAGTCTTACTGGATGCTAAAGTCTCACATATATAAGAATGAGTAGAACCAGGGTCAATCAATGCAATCACATTAGTATCAAAGAGAGTGAATGTACCGGTAATAACATCAGGCGAAGAAGCATCCTTGCGTACACGTATAGCATAAGCTCTGGCAGGAGCACGAGCCTCAGATCTGGTGGTAACATCTCTAGATCCTCTCTGACCGCCACTAGCATTCCCCGCATTTTTAGATGGTCTACCTCGAGCAGTAGTAGCACCCGGTTTCCCACTCTGATTTACATTCTGTTCAGACAATCTCGGGCAATCTTTAATAAAGTGGTCAACTGATCCGCACTTGTAACAGGAGCGGTCATGGAATCTACAACTCCCAGAATGCCATTTACCATAATACTGGCACTCTGTTCTGCCTCGACGATCATTTCCAACACTAGCGACTGAAGTAACTCGTGTACTCACAGGGGGTCGATCACAGTCTCGTCTAGAAAAGCTCGACGTGTCTCTAGGTCGGCCTAAATCATCTCTAAATTTCTTCGATGACTGTTGAAAGGGCTTTCCCGAAGATCTCTTACGAAACTCCTTTGCTCCCATATCAGCTTTTCTTTTCTCCTTACTGAGCTCTTCGACTTTGCAAGCTCGCTCGACAAGTACCACAAATTCTCTGATTTCTAAAATGCCAACATACAGCTTTATATCATCGTTCAGTCTATCTTCGAAACGTTTACACATCACAGCTTCTGAAGAAATGCATTCTCGCGCGTACCGGCTAAGCCTTACAAACTTTCGTTCATAATCAGTAACCGACATGGAACCTTGTTTAAGTTCAAGAAATTCTTTTCGTTTTTGATCAATGAATCTCTGGCTGATATACTTTTTTCGAAACTCGGTTTGGAAAAACTCCCAAGTTACTTGCTCTCTGGGCACAACAGAAATCAACGTATTCCACCAATAGTAGGCAGAATCACGTAGCAAGGAGATCGTACACTTTGGGCATTCATCGGGTGTGCAAAATAGTTCATCAAGTACCCAAATAGTGTTGTCCAACCAAAATTCAGCTTGCTCGGCATCGTCGCTGTCTGTAGCTTTAAATTCAGTAGCCCCGTGTTTTCGGATTCGATCAACTGGGGGCTTATTTAACCTTATCTGGTCAGTTACCGGAGGTATCGCAGGTGCAGGGGTTGTATTAGTCGGAAATGGGGGTTATGGAATAGTCGTATTAGTTCAAATGTATTAGTTGAACCAATCATTCATTACGCTATAAAAAGCCTGTCTAGCTTCGTCATTCTGATTACTAGCAATAGGTTGAGAGTCCACCGGTGCTGTCCCTTGTGGGGGAGCAGGCGCTACACTCTCAAGATCATCAGCTACCTCTCGGTTGGAATCGGGATCCATTACTATAAACAAACACATTTTTAACTGTCAGAAATCACCACACTATCAAATAGACACACAATGGCATGTATAGCTAGACCCGAACGTATTACGGTAGTCCTAGAATCGACTAAACCGTAGCTCTAATACCAATAAAATTGTAACGCCCCGCACCCGAGACCATTTCTGGAGTCGAACACGAGGTGTTAACGAACTTAATTCATTTATTTACATAGTTCATTTTAAAATTTCCAGACAAGCTGGCTAACTGCGTCACTGTCACCTTAAAAATCATATCTCGAGTTCCAGAACTTGAAAACTGATTCCATAAACCTGAAACTAGACTCATATATCCATCTACATATTTTTTTCTAGAATTTTTGGTCAGGCCAATTAGTACAGTTTACTAGTTAAAGTCTCCCCTGTCTCAGGGTTTGACTACTCTGACCTTCAAGCATTACGACTTAGATATCTCCCTGCACAGGGCTTCAATACATATGTTGTTTGTTTCTAATGAAACTAGACTCAAAAATAAATATGTACATATAAAGCATGAATTCTAATTATTTCTGGTTAATTTATGGTAAATTTCCAAAGTCAGAACTAGGGATCCAGTAACCGTTCTGGCCCTATTTCACGAAAACTTAAACATCTCATAAAATACGGCTCACATGGTCATTTCGCTTCTTCCATATGAAAATAGACTCATCAAGGTTTGATTACATAATTTATTCATTATTTAATTATATTCCTACTATTTTTAGTTAATTTTCAAACTCACATCACTACTGCTGTCAGCATCTATTTTAAGGTAAATTTCACCTATTTCATAGTTTCCATGATTCAACTAGCCATTGGACATACATAGCACCAAATATGATCGTGATTAACCATTCCAATGGCTAATCATTGCCAAGCATTTCCACACCTCTCAATAACCATATACATACAAAATGATTTTAATACTATGCTCAAAATATTTAAGCCATTTTCGCATGGCTATCCGAATATATACACATTACCAAAGGTACTTGATTAACAAGAAAGGTTAGTCCTATACATGCCATTATCAACGTTTAACTAAAAGAGTACCAAAAGGGCTTAGATAGTGTGGACGACTTCGACTTCGACAATCCCGAGTCCGATAGCTGACGAACAAAAATCTATAAAACAGAGAATTAAAGAAACGGAATAAGCATTTAATGCTTAGTAAGTTTTGACTAACGAAATTATTTACGACTAAAGTATAGCGTTCATATGACTAAATGAATAATTTCATATATGCACATTCTCAAAATCATAATTTCTTCACGCTTCAACCAATATATTCATACACAGGGTATCAAACCTAACTAGAGGCCGGAAGCTCGTTAATCAATTGAGCGATTACTATTTGAAAGGAATCAACCTTTCCGATGCATATACGAAACATACCTTATCGTTTTTATTTTATAAACGTATTAATTGAAATTATTACAGCAAGATCGCTCACTTCCAAACCCAAGTACCTTTGGGATTTAGCCAGATATAGCAACTCGCACAAATGCCTTCGGGTCTTAGTCCGGATATAGTCACTAGCACAAATGCCTTCGGGACTTAGCTCGGGTATAGAAACTACTCGCACAAATGCCTTCGGGACTTCGCCCGGATATAGTCACTAGCACAAATGCCTTCGGGACTTAGCCCGGATATAGGAACTTGCACAAATGCCTTCGGGACTTAGCTCGGATATCATTCGAATAATCAAGCACATATATCAATGAATCATGACACATCTATATTTCATTTTCATAACTAGAATTCAAACACAAGACACTTATCAACCATTACCATATTCGGCTCAATAGCCACATACAAAGAGCATGATTTGATTTTCTTTATAACATAATCTCTATACACATTCGGCTACCCGTCATAGGTATAAACTAATCACCTCAAAATACAATTCAAGTAGAATCATTATATCACCGTTTATTTGTTATACTTATATGTCATGACTTAATCAAATCATAAACTAAGTTTCATTACTCGAAAACTTACCTCGGATGTTGTCGAACGATTTCAACGGCTATTCAACCACTTTTTCCTTTCCCTTATCCAACTTTGATCCTCTAAGCTCTTGAGCTCCCTTAAGTTCCAAGTGACCGAACCTCCTCTTCTTTCTTCCTTCAATTCACGGCAATGGAGGAGCATGGATGAAACAACTTTGTTTTCATCACCCCTACCTTTTCATTACTTTATTACCAACCTTTTATTTTATTATTTTTAACATAACACATTAACACAAAATATTTATAATATGTTTAACCCATTGCATGGCCGGCCACTACCTAAAGTTTTGGGTAATTTGACATGCAAGGACAAGCATTTTCTAACATGCATCAATAGGCCACTTTAACATTTGCCTAGCACATTTCTAAATTTTCTCACACAAGTCTTATTTAATAAAATTCACTTACAATTAACAAAATTCAAACATGAAATTTTCACACATGCATATATACATATAATAAGCATCAAATATGACGGTTAATTATTTTTATGACTCGGTTTTGTGGTCCCGAAACCACTTTTCAACTAGGGTCACATTAGGACTGTCACAAAAAAGGTTGTGATGCTTATCTTGCATATGTACTGGATACAAAAGTATCTAAATCAAAGATTGAATCAGTACCTGTAGTCTGTGAGTATCTGGTTGTGTTTCTAAAAGAATACTAGGGTTGCCACCAATCAAAGAGGTCGATTTTGCCTTTGAATTAGTACTGGTAACATCACCGATATCTATAGCTCCGTATAGAATGGCTCTGACAGAATTGAAAGAATTGAAAGCTTGATTGCAAGAGTTAACAGATAGAGGTTTTGCACGACCCAGTTTTTTGCCTTAGGGTGCACCAGTGTTGTTTGTAAAGAAGAAAGATGGATTAATAAGACTGTGTATTGATTATCCTCAGCTCAACAAGGTTACAATTAAAAATAAGTACCCTTTACCGAGAATTGATGATTTGTTTAATCAGTTGAAAGGAGCAATAGTATTTTCAAAGTTTGATTTGAGATATGGTTATTATCAGTTATGAGTTAAAGATTCAGATGTGCTGAAAATTGCGCTCAGAACAAGCTACAGGCATTATGAATTTCTTATTATGCCTTTTGGATTAACTAATGCTCCTGCAGTTTTTATGGATTTGATGAATCAAATTTTTAGACCGTATTTAGACAGATTTGTTGTTGTATTCATTGATGACATTCTGATCTATTCCTGAGATAAGTCTAGGCATGCTGAACATTTGGGAACCGTATTACAAACATTGAGTGATAAGCAGTTGTTTGCTAAATTTAGTGAATGTGAATTTTAGCTTCGAGAGGTTAGATTTTTGGGTATAAGATTTTGTCCGAGCAAAATTTCAGCAGTTTTTGATTGGAAAACACCAAGAAATGTATTTGAAGTTAAAAGCTTTCTAGGATTAGCTGGCTATTATCAGTGATTTTTTAAAGGATTCTCGATGATTGCTACACCGATGACTTGATTACTACAGAGTTTTGAATAGTTGAAAACATTGTCAACTGAAGCACCAGTTCGAGTTCAACCTGAGTCGAGTAAAGAGTTTGTGATTTTTAGCAAAGCATTATTGAACGATTTGGGTTTTGTTTTTATGCAAGAGGGTAAAGTGATAGCTTATGCTTCCAGACAATTGAAACTACATGAAAAGAATCATCCGACGCATGATTTAGAATTGGCCGCTATTGTTTTCGCATTGAAAATTTGGCAACATCATTTATTTGGTGAGAAGTGTCATATCTGTACTGACCACAAGAGTTTGAAATATTTAATGACTCAAAAAGAATTGAATTTGTAACATCCTGGTTTTAGCTAAATCGAAACAGTGGTTTTGGGACCACAAATCTGAGGTTGTAAAATTATTTTAATATTATTTTTGGTGTTTACAGTATGTGAATATATATGTGTGAAAATTTTGTGAGCTAATTTTATCGTTTAGTAGCTCAATTTGAGAAAAGGACTTAATTGCGTAAAATGCAAAAGTAGCATGCTATAAGTTAAAAGTGACAAATTGTTATGGCTTATAAAATAGGAGGTCCTTATGTTGTAATTAGACCATTGATAGTGGTGATGGAAATAAATGGCCTTGAATTATGTGTTTTATAATGGTTTTAACTAAGGTTAAATAAGTAATTTGGTAATTTAAGTTAATTAAAATAAAACAAATTGAATTATCATCCTCATTTTATCCTTCCATGACGAATATATAAAGAAAATAAAGCTTTGAAGAGCATTTAGGGTTCGACACTAATCTAGCTTGATTAAGGTATGTTTTAAGCTCAATTTTTGATGATTTCTTTTGTGATCGTTGCTTTGTGTTCTAGCTAGCCCATGCTTCAATTTTTTAAAGTGTTGATGATTTTGTTAAATGCCATTGATGATAGCTTGAGCTCTTGAACGTTTGATGATGGAAAATGAGTATTTGTTGATAGATTATCATGTTTTGTAAAGTGATTTTTAGTGAAATTGCATAAAAGGGACCAATTTGTGAAAAATGTAAAATGTATGGTTAAATGTGTGAAATAAATGAAAATATGGACTAATATGAAACTATATGAAATTCTGCACACATGGGTTTGTAATGAATTGGTGTAATTTTGTGTTATTTGAAATAAGGCCTAAATTGAAATAAATGTTAAAGTTTAGGGCTAAAGTGAAAAAATACTCAAATATGTGTTTTTGGACTAAATTGAATGTGTTGATGAGTAAAAGAGTTAATTTTGAATGCATATAGATCAAGAACAAAAGAAAACGGATTTAGATTGGGGAAAATTGAAAGTTGACGAATAGTCAATTCCGTTCATTTATTCTGACTACGAGGTAAGTTCATATACAAATGAACATCTTTAAATTGAATTATATGTATTTACTTGTCATTGAATTGTTATGAATATTGAAATAACAATTACGAGCAAGAATCGACAGTGTTACGACATCCGAAAGTCTCATACGAACCGTAGGAATAGTATAGGATACAAATGTCATGACAATAGGTTATCGAGATGTGATTACATGTAAGACCATGTCTGGGACATTGGCATTGTATTGAGATTACATGTAAGACCACGTCTGGGACATTGGTATCGTTAATCGATTTCGTGTAAGACCCTGTCTGGGACAGTAACATCGATTCGTGATATGGCATTGTACGAGCTTATGTGATTTCTAAGTATACTTAACAATTTTGAATGGTTCAACAGACAAAGTTAAATCGAGAAAGATTATGTGAACGAGTTAAGTGACTCAGGTACGTATGAGATTCATACGAGTATTGTAAAGAGAATTAATTGATGAACTTACATTTGAATATGAATATGTATTCATTGAGAAAGGTTTGTGAACTTGTATATGTTTAGCTATGTTAAGCATATTTGAACTGATATGTAAATGTTCATGTGATGACTTTATTTGTATATGGCTTACTAAGCTTTTAAAGCCTACTTTGTGTGTTTTTTCCTTGTTTTATAGATTATCGAAACTAGCTCAGATTCGGGGATCATCGGGAGTACATCATCGCAATATCGATCATCTCGTTGGTACTTTTGAAGCTTTATATATTTGGTATATTGCATGTATAGGCTAGTGTCATTTTGGGATGTTTTGAGTTATTATATTAGCCATGAGATTTGGCTTGTAAATGATGATGTGTATGGCCATTTGAGTTGGCTTGATTTATATGTTACCAATTGATATATGTGATGTTTATAAGTTACTATGTGTTTTGGCATGTTTCCATGGTTATTAGTTTTGCTAAGTGATTTCTTATTTGGTTGATTAGTTGATGATGTATTAATGCTTGGAAGATTTGCATATTATGGTTTGATTTTAAGATGGAGATATGGTGCAATTTGTGTCATGAAATAGATGATAATTTGATAAGTTAATGCATTTAGTAGTCATGTGAGATTGATGATTTTGGCATATTGATTTGGTATGTTTTGAATAAGGATTTGAATATTTGAAATGGATGTGGATAGATGGCATAATGTGTGAATGGAATAGCATGTTTTGGTTACTAAAGTATGTATTGAAATGGTATCATATGGGTTGCATTGTGTATATGAGAGTAGGGCGGCAAATTGGCTTTGCAAATGGCCTATTTTTGTCCACATTGGCAGGGACACTAGCTTGTGTCTCAGCCGTGTGCGACACACTGTCATGTTACACGGCCATGTGTCCCCTAGGCTACCCTTCCAATCAAAGTCAGTATACCCTGCAGTTTTGAGATGGCCTAGACACACGGGCATGTCTACTGGCCGTGTGTGGCACATGGGCGTGTGGTCGGCCGTGTGACCCAAGTCAATAACCTCAATAGATTTCACACGATCTGACACAGGGTGTATCCTTGACCATGTTGTACAAGTCAGTATGTATGCCCTGTTTTCACACGGCCTGTGACACGGGCGTTTCTGGTGGCCATGTGAGGCATATGGCCTGTTCACACGAGTGTGCGACCCTGATATTAAAGAAAATTTTCTAAGTTTCCTAAAGTTTCTAAATGTTATTGGTTTAGTCCTAAACTATTTCTCAGCATGTTTTAAGGTCTCATAGAGCCTTATAAGGGACAATGTGAATGGTTTTGATTTGTTTTAATTATGATTGCGCAAATCTATGATTTATGTGGTGGTTGATTGGTAATGCCTCGTAACCTTATTTCAGCAACAGATACGGGTTAGAGGTGTTACAAAATTTGAATCAATAAAGATAGCTCGAGATGTTGAAAGACTATGAGTTAGTGATTAATTATCATCCAGGGAAAGCGAACATAGTCCTGGATGCTCTGAGTAGAAATCTTTATTTTCTTTGTGAGAGATGAATATGCAGTTAACTTGATCTGATGATGGTTCGATTTTGACTGAATTAAAAGCTAAACCATTATTTCTTCAACAAATTTGTGAAGCTCAGAAGTGTGATAATGGATTGCAAGCTAAAAGAGTGCAATCTGAGTCAACTATTGATTTAGACTATCAAGTTGGATCTGATGATTGTTTAATGTTTCAAGATAGAATATGTGTACCAAAGAAGTCCGAGCTTATTTGGAAAATTCTACACGAAGCACACAATGGTTGTTTATCAGCTCACCTGGGGAGTACTAAAATGTACAATGATTTGAAATAATTGTATTGGTGGTCAGGCATGAAACGAGACATTTTAGAGTTTGTGTCGAGATCTAGTTTGTCAACAAGTCAAAGCAGAACATCAAGTGCCTTCGAGATTGCTACAACCAGTGATGATACTAGAATGGAAATGGGATAGAGTTAAGATGGATTACGTATCAGGATTACCCCTGTCTTCGAAAAAGAAAGATGCTATTTGGGTTGTCATTGATCAACTGAAAAAATTAGCACATTTCATTCTGGTACGTACAAACTTTTTGCTTGATAGATTAGCTGAGTTGTTCATCTCTGAAATTGTTAGATTGCACAGGTGCCAGTTTCTATTATTTCGGATAGAGATTCGAGGTTTATGTCACAATTTTGGAAGAAATTGCAAGAAGATTTGGGTACACGATTGCACTTTAGTACTACATTTTATCCACAAACTGACGATCAATCTGAGAGAGTAATTCAGATTCTCAATGATATTCTTCATTCTGTGTTTTAGAGTTTGAAGGCAACTCAGAGAAATATTTACCATTGGTTGAATTCACGTATAACAATAATTTTCAATCGAGTATAAAGATGACACTGTATGAAGCATTGTATGGTTGCAAATGCCGAACTCCATTGTACTGGAATGAACTTAGTGAGAAAAAGATTCACGGGGTTATTTTGATTAGAGAGATCGAAGAAAAAGTGAAAGTAATTCACGACAGTTTGAAAGTAGCTTCAGATCGACAAAAATCTTACGCGGATTTGAAATGTAAAGACATAGAATTTCAAGTTGGTGACAAAGTATTTTTGAAAGTGTCTTCACGGAAGAAGATTCTTTGATTTGGTCGCAAAGGTAAATTGAGTCCGCCATTTATCGGGCCGTATGAGATTATCGAAAGAATAAGGTCAGTGGCATATTGACTAGCTTTACTGCCAGAGTTAGAAAAGATTCACAATGTGTTTCACGTTTCGATGTTTCGTCGATATAGATCAGATCCATCACACATAATTTCTCCGACAGAGTTGAAATTCAACCTGATATGACGTATAACAAAGAATTGATCAGAATTTTAGCTCGAGAGGTTAAAGAGTTGAGAAATAAAAACATAACTTTAGTTAAGGTTCTCTGGCAACGTCACATTATCAAATAAGATATGTGGGAACCCGAGGAAGCTATGATAAAACATTACCCTAATCTCTTCTATGGTAAGATTTTCGGGGATGAAAATTCCTAAGGGGGAGAGCTATAACAGCCCGTTTTTACTGAAATCGGAATAGTGGTTTCAGGACCACAACTTCGAGATCAAAATAATTATTTTATTATTATTTTAATGTCTACAGCATGATAGTATGATTGTGTGAAAGTTTCGTTAAGAAATTTTATCGTTTGAGTGCTTAATTTGATAAAAAGGACTAAATCACGTAAAGTGTACAACTTGTGTTCTATTAGATAAAGGTGTCTAATAGCTATAGAACTTTAACATAGAGGTCCTTATGTGGCAAATAGTCCAATAATATGATAATGGATGATAATGGCTTGGTAATGTTGTAAATTGAATTAAGTTTAAAGGTTAACTTTGGTATTTAGTAATTGAAGTTAAAATAAGTAAAATAAAACAAAATTTTCACCCATTATCATCTTTCTCAATCAAACCTAGGGCAAGAGGAAGTCATTTTTCTCCTTTAAATTTAGCCAAGACATTTTTGCTCAAATAGGTATGGTTTTTCTCCCGTTTTTAATAATTTCTATGTTTTTGAGATCGTTGCAGCTTAATCTAGCTAGCCTAAGGACTAATTTGCAAAACTGTTAAAGGTTTAAAGTTTTTTCCATTGATGAATCTATTTGTATTTTGATGTTTGTTAATAGAAAATGTAAGCTTGTTGTTAGATAAACAACATTTGTAAAGTGATTTTTGGCAAAACTATCATTTAGAGATTTAATTGAGAAATGTGAGAATTTTGTGGTTAAATTGTAAAATAAATAAAACTTTTGGGATGCTAGGAACTTTATTGAAATTTAGCTAGCATGGGTATAAGTTGAAGTTCATGAATTTGTGTTTTTATAAGCTAAGGACTAAATTGTAAAAACGCTAAAATATTAGGGCAAAAGTGTAAAGTTTCCTTAATGTGTATTTTGGACTAAATTGAATAGAATGATAATTAAATAAGTTAATTTTGATTACATTTAGATAAGGAAAAGCGAAATTCAGATTTAGATCGGGGGAAAAACAAGGTTTTGGACTAATCGATCTGCTTCGTCGTTTTAGCGATCGAGGTAAGTTCGTATGTTAATAATCATTATTATAATTATGTTTTAAATGCTTTAATATTGAATAAATTGTGCATACGACCTTGCGGATGTGTACAACAACGATTCAAAAAATGACAAATATCCTGGTTGAAAGTTAGGAATTGATTAGGATATAAATGACATGTCATTACGGGTTATGTGATTTGCGTTCTGGTCCGTACGTCCTACAGTGGCTGAGTTATCCAGCATGTGTTGTAGATTCTCATTAGCTTATATGAGCAGCACGGTGTAGTTACATCATGACCGTTAGCTTGTGTGAGTAGACCTATTGATAGCTCGAGAGTGAGCATTTTATGTGATATGAGATTAAGATAGCTTCGGTTATGTATTTGGCACTTAGGGTGTGAGATTCTCGAGTATCCAATAGTATTCCAAATGGTTCAACAGGTTTATCAAAGATATGAAATGCTGAGAAATAGATATGTATCAGTATAGGTATGTACGAGAATTATCTAAGCATTGAATGTATGGAAGTTGTGAGTTCCTGGTTAATTAAGTGATTGAATATATGTTAACATTGTGATTAAATGTTTTGTAGTTTGTTATGTTCTTGAATGGTAATTGAATGGTGAGCATTGATTATTATTTCATATGAGCTTACTAATTTCATACGAGCTTACTAAGTTTTATAGCTTACATTGTTCATTTTTCCATGTTTTATAGTGAAATCAAAGCTAGGTCGGATTTGGGAACCGTCGGAGAGCTCATCACACTATCAAGCTATCACTTTGGTAGTTTTGAATCTATGTTTCTGGATATATAGCATGTATAGGAGATTTGGTCATTTTGGTATATGTTAGTAGTGGATTTAGCCATTTGTGTTGGCTTATAAATGTTAAGCGTTTGGTTTTGTATATGGCCATGATAGTTGGCTTATTTTGGCATATTTGGTGATGTATATATATATGTGCATATGGCTTTAGTTATGTGTGTGTTGATGAATATGTAACACCCCTTACCTGTATTCGACACCAGAACAGGGTATGAGGCATTATCGAACTTAAACTAAAACAAACATTCAAAATTGAGACATGAATTTCTGCTTAAATTTAAAACTTTTTGAAAACATTCATATCGTCCCTTAAACGAGCTTACGTGGCCCAAAACATACATTCAGAGTGGTTCGAGACTAAATCGAGAACTTTAGAAAATTTCTCTACACTTAGAAAATTTTTCATCAAACTAGGGGTCACACGCCGGTGTGGCTCGGGACATGCCCGTGTGGGTACACCGTGTGGTCACACACACCCGTGTCCCTTACCCGTATAACTTTCAATTTATGACATCATAAAAAATTTGAAGTCAAAAGGCCAAAGCAGACGCCCGTGTGCTTAGGCTGTGTGGGCGATTTAATTTTCATAATTTCTCATAAAATAGGTGCAGACTACACACGCCCATGTCCCTAGGCATGTCCTTCACATGGCTGTGTCTCTACCCGTGTGGAAAAAAATAAGGCTATTTACCAAGCCATTTTGCCACCTTTACTTGCACCAACCTACAAAACATCAAGCAACACAAATTCAAGTATATTCATACAACCAATTCAACCACAAACAAGATGTAACACCCTTTACCTGAGTTCGAGGCTGGGATAGGGTATGAGGCATTACTGAACTTAAATGTACACGATTATGTAAAATCAGGTGATAAAAAAATTCGTTCAAATTAAAAACATTCATTCATATTCATAATGTCCCTTATATGGGCTTACGAGGCCTAAAATATACATCGGGGTGGTTTGGGACTAAACCGAGAACTTACGAACTTTTTACAACACTTAGAATATTTTATAGTTTTAGAGAGTCACACGGGTTAGGCTGTGTGGTCACACACGCCCATGTAGCTTGGGATACGCCCATGTCCTTAGCCAGTGTAACTCTCTATTTATGACGTTAGTAATGATATAGGGTCACACGGCCAAGACACACGCCTGTGTGCTAGACCGTGTCCTCCATACGGATGTGATACACGGTCGTGTCTTTGCTCGTGTAGCCCAGGAAATGGCTATTTACCAAGCCATTTGGCACCCTCGTTAGCACTTACTTAAACAAAACTTCAATGACACTTTTCGTGGCAATTTCATATCGATTTATTCATACATAAGGCAACATACTTCGCCTAGTTTAAACTAATCAATTTTATGCCATGATTATCGTTAACACATTCTTACTCTTCATACTTATGCTAAGGTCTATCCATAGGCCAATTTTGTCACTTTAAAACCACCAAGTAATTTAGGGAAAATTCACAATTCATCCAAACCAAACACACATGACCACACCATATGAAACCCTTAGCACATACATGCATATATGAATAGGTTTACTACCCAATAGCCAACATGAGCCACATCTCATGGCCATATACAAAATGAATAATATTCCCATTATGAGCCAATACATTTGGCCAAATCAAAAGACACAAACCCAATTGACTAAGTCCCTATACATGCCATAAACTTAAAGTGCTTGAAATCATATATACCCTTCGATAGCTGGATAGTGTGATAGAATCTCCTACGATCTCCAACTCGAGCTAGCATCTGTGACACTATGAGAGAAAGGAAAGGAAAGGGGTAAGCTATATAGCTTAGTAAGTCCATATGAAAATAATAAGCAATTTATTAACATGCTTCTAACAATTCTTATCACATGTTCACAAGTTAATACAATCATAATTGCACAAAATTCTACTTTTTACTCTTGTTCATCTCAAGCTATCTACTCAAGTCACAATCACTAAGTTATTTATATCTTGAGCTACAGAACTCCAAATTAAGATCCACTAATTTTTCCTGAAACTAGACTCCCGTATCTTCTTACCATAAAATTTTCAGAATTTTTGGTCAATCCAATAAGTACATTTTATTCTTTAAAGTCTCCCCTGTTCTGCTGTTTCACAGTTTAAATCCTTCTTCACTAAAAGTTAATTATCTCACAGTATGAATTTAGATAATGTTCCCGTCTATTTCTCTTTAAAACAGAGACATTAAATATTTAGGCATATGAATTCTAACCCATAATTATTTTCTTACAATTTTTAATGATTTTCAAAATTTAAGACAAGGGAACCCGTAATCACACTATCCCTGTCTCACAGAAATCCAAATATCTCATAATATGAATTCTTTTCCTTACACCGTTTCTTCTATGTGAAACTAGACTCGATAAGCTTTAATTTCATATTTTATTAAACATCTAACTCAATTTCCAAAATTTTTGGTGGAGTTTCAAATTTAGACTACTGCTGCTGTCCAAAACTGCTTTAGTGTAAAATAATGATAACCAAGTTTATAACACCTTTACAAATCATTTCAACTATCATGATAAAAATACATATTTATACATCATAAGCATAGACCCATAATCACAAGGTCATCACAAAATCATTCTCGTGGGCATGACTTACTTATTTGCATCCTTACCAAAAGTGCATCTTAAATCGAAATCATTTCTCATGAGTTTTTCACACATTGTAACAGCCCGATTTAGGGCCAAAATGGAATAGTGGTTTCGAAACCACGAATTCGAGGTTGAAAAAATTTATTTTGATTAAGTTTTAGTGTTTATATTATGATTGCAAAATCGTGTGAAAATTTTGTTGCGAAATTTTATCGATTGGGTGTTTAATTTGACGTTTAGGACTAAATTGAAATAGGTGAAAAATGTGTGTGTTCTTGTTCACAAAGTACTTGATTGAAATGGGGGTTTTAAGTAGATGTGCTTAAATGGCAATTAGACCATTATACTTTATATGGACAAAAATTTGGACATGGATGGAATTTTTAGAAAGTTTAGTAGTAAGGGCATTTTGGTCATTTGCATAATAAATGAAATAAAATGAGAAAAATAACACAAAAATGTGTTCATCTTCATTTAGCTTGGCCGAAACTTGCATGTTTTCCATAGCTAGGGTTTGTTTCAAGCTTTCAAGCTCAATAATCAAGAAAGGCATGGAATCAACCTTGAACGGGGGAAGGAAAAGGTTTTGGACTAAATTGCAAAATTTCCATATTTTGCACCGAGGTAAGTTTGTATGTAAATAATACATTAACTTCATTTACATTTTTATATTTCAGCCTATTATATATATTTTAGCTGATTTTGAAGCATAAATCGACTATTGGAAGAATGGAAATAAGTAATAGAGAGAAAAATCCCGGTTGAACATTTGGAAAGATTGAATAATATAGATGGAGCGTAGCTAGGTCACATGTATGGTGCTAAGTGCACATCATGTGTACAAGAGAGCTACGAGATACTATGTAGTAGCTAGGTCACATGTGTGATACGGGATGTATCCCATGTAGACAAGAGAGCTACGGGAGAGATAAATGTAGCTAGGTCGCATGTGTGATTCCAAGTGAAGGACACCATGTGGACAAGAGAGCTATGAGATAAATTGGCTAGGTCACATGGGTGGTACTAAGTGTTCACCATGTGTACAAAAGAGCCGAATTATATGAAATATGATGGTGGGGCTGAGTGCTGAAACCATCAAGTATCGAGGATTGATCTTAATTGTTCAACGGGATGGTTTTAAGGTGACATTGTAATCATGGACCTATACTTGTGATGTATGAAATGTGGTGAAAATGAATTGTGATATGCATGTTAAAATGAGGTTAATACAAAGAAAGTGTGAAAGAGTGAATTAGCAATAATACTGTTTTGGACAGTCACA
Source organism: Gossypium hirsutum (assembly GCF_007990345.1). Lineage (NCBI taxonomy): Eukaryota > Viridiplantae > Streptophyta > Magnoliopsida > Malvales > Malvaceae > Gossypium > Gossypium hirsutum. The sequence goes on along the minus strand of NC_053433.1, from coordinate 31,835,591 downwards.
ATGACGTGAATTTGAAAAATCACCAAAAATAGTAGGAATTTAATTAGAGGCTGAATGAGATATGAAATTAAATCTTAATGAGTCTCTTTCCATGTAAAAGAAACATAGCAAGTAAAGGAACTCTATATTTTGAGATATTTATATTTGTGTGTGACTCGCTCAGAATGACTATGTGATCCCCTATTCTAAATTTGAAAAATCAGTAAAAATTGTAAAAAACAAATTAAGAAATATAGTTTATATTTCTAGATTCCTTATTGAGTCTAGTTTTAAATGAAATAGATTTCATGGATATTTGAATTGTGTACTGGGATAAATTCAATTTGTAGTGAACAGAGGTCAGATCAGTCGAGCTGTATAATAGGGGAAACTTTAACTAATAAACTGTATTAATTGGCTGGACCAAAAGTTCTAGAAAGCTTTTAGTAAGAAGTAATATGAGTCTAGTTTCAGGAAACTTTTATGGATTTGAAATTTGAGTTTTGTAACTTGAGTTATGATTTATTTAGTGAATATAACACAGGAGAGACAGCTTGATCAAAGTGGAGTAAATAGTAAAATTAAAAAGTAGATACACTTGAGTTATTGTGTAAACATATTAAATTCTTTATTCATTATTTATATACTTGCTTACTAAGCTATAAGCTGACTTTCTTTTCTCTCTTTTGTCTTATAGTGTCGTCCAGCTTGCACAGGAGTCAAGGATCGTTGAAGATCTGCCTACACTATCAATACTTTTGGGTATGTGAACTGAACATTTTGAATTATGGCATGTATAATAGACTTAGTTATTTTGTTACGTGTCATAATTGTCCAGGTTTAAAATATTAATTATAGTATCTGACCGATTATTTTGTACGAAGCCTTTGAAATTGGCTAGTATTGTTAAAGGCATATGTTATAATGATTCATGATCTAATTGCACGCCATATTTTTGTCTCGGTTTTATTAAATAGTATTTACTATGATTTGTTAATACCTCGTACACTGTTCCGGCGACGGATACGGGTAAGGGCTGTCACACACATACCTGTACCACTTGCAATGTAACACCCCGAACCCGAGACCGACACCGGAGTCGGACACGAGATGTTAACAAACTTTGAAAAATTTTTCCAGACACTGCCCAGTCTGAGTACTAGTCGCTTCAAAAATCATATTTTGAGTTTCACAACTCAAAAATCAGTTTTGTGATTTTTCCCTAAAACTAGACTCATGTCCCCATCTATGTATTTTTTTCTAGAATTTTTGGTCAGGCCAATTAGTACAGTTTATTAGTCAAAGTCTCCCATGTTACAGGAGTCGACTACACTGACCTTTGCTCATTACGACTTGGATATCTCTCTGCACAGAGCTTCAATACTGATACCGTTTATTTCTATGGAAACTAGACTCAGAGAGGAATCCATACATATATGGTATGACTCCTAATTATCTCTGGTCAATTTATAGTGAATTTCCAAAGTTGGAACAGGGAATCCAGAAACTGTTCTGGCCCTGTGCCACAAGTACCTGAATATCTCTTACTGTACTGTTCATATGATTGTTTCGTTACTTTCATATGAAAGTAGATTCATCAAGGTTCGATTACATAATTTATTCACTATTTAATTCCACTCCTACGAATTCTTGTGATTTTTCCAATCCACACCACTGCTGCTGTCAGCCTCTGTTTTCAAAGTAAACCTTACCTATTTTCGGGGTTTCATGGACCAACTAGGGCCTTGTCATACATATGCCCACATATGATCATACTTAGCCATTCCAATGGCTGATCATTTGCTCAACACTTCCATTCCAACTATAGTTACATCATGAAACCATTTATACATTCATAAACACGAATGGTCTAATGCCATACTCCACTTCTACAAGCCATTTTCGCATGGCTGTACACTTATACATTTCATAAAGTACTCGAAAGACAACAATGGGTAGTCCTATACATGCCATATCAAAATTCAACCAAAATAGTACCCAAAAGAGCCTTTGATAGTGTGGGCGACTTCGACTTCAAGATCCCGAGTCCGATAGCTGGAGAACCAAAAATCTATAAAACAGAGGAGCAATGTAACAAGTAAGCAATTTATGCTTAGTAAGTTTTGAGCAAGGAATTCCAGCATACACAAAGAATAGCACACATTTAGCTAAACGGAATATTTCATAATACGCAATTTACCGATATCAAACTTGCTTCACAACATTAACAACCCTTATGTACATACACAATAAACTAACTTAGCCGAAGGCCGGTAGCTCGTTTATCAACTGAGCGAACATTTATTCGTAAGGGCTCGATTAAATTCAACACATACGTAACATATCCCCATATTGGGATGTTTTTCGAGTATTCGCTGGAATTTTACAGCAAGCTCATTCATTACCAAATCACGTACCTTCGGGATTTAACCGGATATAGCTCCTCGTTCAAATGCCTTCGGGACATAGCCTGGTTTTAGTAACTCACACAATGCCTTCGGGACATAACCCGGATTTAACAACTCGCACGAATGCCTTCGGGACTTAACCCGGATTTACTATCTCGCACAAAGGCCTTCGGGGCTTAACCCGAAATTTGTATCTCGCACAAATGCCTTCGGGGCTTAACCCGGAATTTGTATCTCGCACAAATGCCTTCGGATCTTAGTCCGGATATATTCACTTAGCACAAAGCCTTCGGGACTTAGCCCGGACAGCATTCAATTAATCATGCACCTCTAACAATAATTCATGGCACATTCGTATTTCTTTTTCATTAGCAAAACTCAAACACAAGGCACACACCATCCTTGCACATTCGGCTCAATAGCCACTCATAGAGCATGATTTTAATTTGCTTAAAACATGATTTAATCACATCGTAATTTAAGCTCTCTTACTCAAGAACTTACCTCGGGTGTTGTCGAACGATTCCGCTAGCTATTCGACCACTTTTTCCTTCCCTTTATCGGATTTATTTCCCCTTTGCTCTTGAGCTTAATTAAACAAATAAATTGATTTCATCATTTAGGCATCAAAAAGATGAACACAAGGCACTTAGCCCATATTTATACATTAGACATTAAAGTCTCATACATGCAAAAATCATGCATCAACACAACATATTAGCTAATTTCTTTCCCCTTGGCCGAATATGCATGTCTATTTTTGGGGTCGATTTCAACACTTAATGCACACATACACACACTAGTAAAGCATCCTCCCCCTTTTCATCAATTTAACACATGCATTGCTCATTAACATGCAAAGTTACATTCGGCCTTAGCACACATCTTGCTAGCCGATTCTTCTCCATTTAGCAACCAATGCACATATGTGCTCACACAAAAATGCTAAAAAGGAGGTTCAAGAATCATCAAGCCATCATCACATGCATCATTAACAAGCTTCATATTTTGCATGAGATGGCATTAACACAACCTCCACCTAGGCCGAATCTTAACTCCTCCTCATGCCTCATCACCACAACATCAAACATCAACCAAGAATGATGCATCCATGGTCAAGTGCCATTTCCATCACATAGCAAGATTTAGACCATGGGCTAGGTAGAACTCAAGCTAACAACTAAAACATGCATGCATCTCATGGAACATCATCAAACATACCTTAGCCTAGCTACATGCATGGCCGAATCTCTTCACCTTTCTTCTTCTTTCCTCCTTAAAATTTTTGGCCAAGGATGAACCAAAGGATGAGAAATTTTTTTCTTTGTTTTCTTTCTAATTTAGGCTAAATGAAGGTGAGAAAGGATGAACACAAATTTTTCTCCTTTCTTCTCTTTATCTCACGGCAATAGGGGGGCAACCACACATTTTTTTTTCTTTTGTTTCCATTTCTTTATTACCCATACTCCTTATTTTATTCTTCCATTAACAAAACATGTTTCATGACATGTTTTGCCCATCATTCCTTGTCATGGCCGGCCACTACTCATTAGGGGGGAAATTTGACATGCAAGTCCCCCCTTTGTCAACATGCACTAATAGGTCCTCACACATTGACCTATCACATTTTAAAATTTTCTCACATAAGTCCTATTGACTAAATTCACATGCAATCGACTAAATCGAAGCTTGAAATTTTCACACATTCATAATTACATATTCTAGACAATAAATATCACATTCAACATTTCGGTGACTCGGTTTAGCGGTCCCGAAACCACTTCCCGACTAGGGTCAACTTTGGGCTGTCACAACTCTCCCCCACTTAAGAAATTTTCATCCCCGAAAATCTTACCGGTAAATAGGTTTGGGTATCGTTCTTTCATCGAGCTCTCGGTCTCCCAAGTAGCTTCCTCGATCCCGTGTTTGAGCCATAACACCTTTACTAGCGGAACTCTTTTGTTTCGCAACTCCTTCACTTCACGAGCTAGGATACGCATCGGTTCTTCTTCATAGCTCATGTCGACTTGAATTTCAACCTCTGATGGGCTAATTATGTGCGATGGATCAGATCGATAGCGTCGAAGCATCGAAACATGAAAGACGTCATGAATCTTTTCAAGCTCCGGGGGCAAAATCAATCTATACGCAACCGGACCAACTCGTTCGGAGATTTCGTACGGCCCAATGAATCTCGGGCTCAACTTGCCCTTACGGCCAAACCTGAGTATCTTTTTCCAAGGTGAAACCTTAAGGAACACTTTGTCTCCCACCTGATACTCGATGTCTTTTCGTTTCAAATCCGCGTACGACTTCTGACGATCTGTGGCTACCTTCAGACTTTCACGGATTACCTTTACTTTCCGTTCAGCATCTTTAATCAAATCAACTCCGAAAATTTTACTTTCACTGAGCTCGGTCCAAAACAATGGTGTACGGCATTTACGACCGTACAAAGCCTCGTAAGGTGCCATCTTAATACTTGATTGAAAACTATTGTTGTAAGCGAATTCAATCAAAGGTAAATACCGTTCCCATGAACTACTGAACTCGAGGATGCAACATCTCAACATATCCTCAAGTATCTGAATTATCCGCTCGGATTGACCATCGGTTTAGGGGTGAAAAGCAGTGCTAAAATGCAGCTTGGTACCCAGAGCTTCTTGCAATTTCTTCCAAAATCGTGAGGTGAATCTCGAATCTCTATCCGACACGATAGAAACAGGTACCCCGTGTAATCTCACAATTTGAGAAACGTACAATTCAGCTAGTCTATCCAATGAAAAATCCATACACACGGGGATAAAGTGAGCCGACTTAGTCAGTCTATCGACAACAACCCAAATCGCATCCTTCTTACTAGTTGACAATGGCAGTCCGGACACAAAGTCCATTGTGACTCGATCCCATTTCCACTCGGGTATCATGATCGGCTGAAGTAATCTTGAAGGCACTTGATGTTCCGCTTTCACTTGTTGACATATTAAACATCTCGAAACAAAGTCGGAGATGTCTCGTTTCATACCATGCCACCAAAATCGACGTTTCAAATCGTTGTACATTTTCGTACTCCCCGGGTGAATTGACATTTGGCTACAATGGGCTTCGTTCAGAATCATCGAAATGAGTTCCGAATTCCTTGGAACACACAAACGATTTTTGAACCTCAAACAATCATCATCATCAATTTGAAACTCCGATTCCTCGTAAGGAACACACTTAGCCCGTTTTGCAACCAATTCATCATCGACTTTCTGGGCTTCACGAATTTGGTGAGTCAATAATGGTTTAGCTTTTAATTCAGCTACCAACACATTGTCTGGTAGAACAGACAAATGCACATTCATCGCTCGTAAAGCAAACAATGACTTCCGGCTTAAGGCGTCCGCAACCACGTTAGCCCTTCCTGGGTGGTAATCAATGACAAGCTCGTAATCTTTCAACAACTCAAGCCAACGTCTTTGTCGCAGATTCAAGTCTCGTTGAGTCATCAAATATTTGAGACTTTTGTGATCCGAAAATACATGGCACTTCTCACCAAACAAATGATGTCGCCATATTTTCAAAGCAAATACGATGACGGCTAATTCGAGATCATGGGTCGGATAATTTCTCTCGTGTGACTTCAATTGTCTCGACGCATAGGCCACAACTCGACCGTCTTGCATCAATACGCAACCCAACCCAAGTAGGGATGCGTCACTATAAATGACAAACTCTTTACCCGATTCGGGTTGCACTAAAATTGGAGCTTCAGTCAAGTGAGTTTTCAGTTGATCAAAACTTTTCTGACACTTCTCCGTCCATTCGAACTTAACGTCCTTTTGAAGTAGCTTCGTCATTGGTGTGGCTATCATCGAGAAACCTTTGACAAATCGTCGGTAATAACCGGCGAGCACCAAAAAGCTCCGAACCTCAGTAATATTTCTCGAAGGTTTCCAGTCAAGTATGGCTGAAATTTTGTTCGGGTCAACTCGAATACCCGACGCGGATACCACATGACCCAAGAAGCTAACCTCTCTTAACCAGAACTCACACTTACTGAACTTAGCATATAACTGCTTCTCCCGCAAAATTTGCAGCACTAGCCTCAGATGCTCAGCATGTTCGGTCTCATCTCTTGAATAGACCAAAATGTCATCAATGAACACAACTACGAACCGATCCAAATATGGTCTGAAGATCCGATTCATCAAATCCATAAATACCGCAGGGGCATTAGTGAGCCCAAACGGCATCACTAAGAATTCATAGTGACCATATCTCGTTCTGAAGGCAGTTTTTGGTATGTCCGATTCTCGAATTCGCAACTGATAATAGCCCGATCTCAAATCTATTTTTGAGAACACTGTGGCTCCCTTCAGTTGGTCGAACAAATCATCGATGCGCGGCAATGAATATTTATTCTTTATCGTCACTTTATTCAGTTGACGATAGTCAATACACAACCTCATGGTTCCGTCCTTCTTTTTCACGAACAATACTGGTGCACCCTAAGGTGAGAAGCTTGGTCGCGCAAAACCTCTATCCGTCAATTCTTGCAACTGAGCTTTTAACTCTTTTAACTCGGTTGGTGCCATACGATATGGGGCTATCGAAATCGGCGTAGTCCTAGGTGCAAGCTCAATACCAAACTCTATCTCCCGAACAGGTGGTAAACCCGGCAATTCTTCCGGAAAAACATCCGGGTATTCACAAACCACCGGCATAGATTCGGGTTTCTTTTCTAATTCTTTGTCATCAAGTACATACGCAAGGTATGCTTCGCACCCTCTTCTTACATATTTCTGTGCCAACATTGCTGATATTACAGCTGGCATCCCCTCCAAGTCCGCAGATTCAACTCGGATTACTTCGTTATTTGCGCACCTCAAATCAATAGTCTTGCTCTTGCAGTTCACAACCGCATCATGCGCGGTCAACCAATCCAAACCAAGGATAACATCAAATTCATCAAACGGCAAAAGCATCAAGTTCACCGGGAAACAGGAACCTCGAATTTCCAGGGGACATTTCTTACACAGTTTGTCGACAAGCACGTAACGACCCAAGGGATTTGACACCCGAATTACGAACTCAGTAGACTCAATAGGTAAAGTCTTACTGGAGGCTAAGGTTTCACATATGTAAGAATGAGTAGAACCGGGGTCAATCAAAGCAATTACTTTAGTATCAAAGAGAGTGAATGTACCGGTAATAACATCAGGCGAAGAAGTATCCTCGCGGGCACGTATAGCATAAGCTCTAGCAGGCGCACGAGCTTCGGATCTGGTTATATCATCTCTAGATCCTCTCTGACCACCACCAGCATTGCCCGCATTTCCAGATGGTCTACCCCGAGTAGTGGTAGCACCCGGTCTCCCATTCTGATTTACATTCTGTTCCGACAACCTCGGGCAATCTTTAATGAAGTGGTCAACTGATCCGCATTTGTAACAGGAGCGGTCAGGGAATCTACAACTCCCCGAATGCCATTTACCGCAATATCGGCATTTCGTTCTGTCTCGACGTTCATTCCCAACACTGGCGACTGAAGTGCCTCGTGTACCCACAAGGGGTCGATCACGATCTCGTCTAAAAAGGCCCGAAGTGCCTCTAAACTGGCCCGCATCATCTCGAAATCTCTTCGATGCTTGTTGAAGAGACCTTCCCGAGGATCTTTTACGAAACTCTCCAGTTCCCTCATCAACTCTTTGCTTTTCTTTTCTAAGCTCTTCGGCTTTACAAGCTCGTTCAACAAGTACCACGAACTCTCGTATTTCAAGAACGCCAATGAACATTTTTATATCTTCATTCAGCCCATCCTCGAAGCGTTTACACATAATAGCTTCGGACGAAACACATTCCCGAGCGTATTTGCTAAGTCTAACAAATTTTCGCTCGTAATCAGTAACCGACATGGAGCCTTGCTTAAGCTCAAGGAATTCCTTCCGTTTTTGATCAACAAATCTCTGACTGATATACTTTTTCCGAAACTCAGTTTGGAAAAACTCCCAAGTTACTTGCTCTCGGGGCACAACGGAAGTCAGAGTACTCCACCAATAGTAGGCAGAATCACGTAGCAAGGAGATAGCACACTTTAGGCATTCATCGGGTGTACAAGATAGCTCATCGAGTACCCGGATAGTGTTGTCCAGCCAAAGTTCAGCTTGCTCGGCATCATCGCTATCCGTAGCCTTAAATTCAGTAGCCCCATGTTTTCGGATTCTGTCAACTGGGGGCTTATTTGACCTTAATTGGTCAGTTACCGGTGGTATTGTAGGTGCGGGGGTAGTATTTGTCGGGAATGGAGGTTGTGGAACAGCCATATTAGTTCGAATGTATTGGTTGAACCAATCATTCATCACGCTATAGAATGCTTGTCTAGCTTCATCATTCAGATTACTAGCATTAGGTTGAGAGTCTGCCGGCACTGTCCCTTGTGCGGGAGCAGGCGCTACACTCTCAAGATCATCAGCTACCTCTCGGTCACGATCGGGATCCATTACTATAACTAAACACATTTACAATTGTCAGAAATCACCACACTATCAAGTAATCACATAAAATGGCATGTATAGCTAGACCCATCACATTACGGTAGTCCTAGAATCGACTAAACCGTAGCTCTGATACCAATAAAATATAACACCCCGAACCCGAGACCGACACCGGAGTCGGACACGAGATGTTAACAAACTTTGAAAAATTTTCCAGACACTGCCCAGTCTGAGTACTAGTCGCTTAAAAAATCATATCTTGAGTTTCACAACTCGAAAATCAGTTTTGTGATTTTTCCCTAAACTAGACTCATGTCCCCATCTATGTATTTTTTTCTAGAATTTTTGGTCGGGCCAATTAGTACAGTTTATTAGTCAAAGTATCCCATGTTACAGGGGTCGACTACACTGACCTTTGCTCATTACGACTTGATATCTCTCTGCACAGAGCTTCAATACTGGTGCCGTTTGTTTCTATGGAAACTAGACTCAGAGAGGAATCCATACATATATGGTATGGCTCCTAATTATCTCTGGTCAATTTATAGTGAATTTCCAAAGTCGGAACAGGGAATCCAGAAACTGTTCTGGCCCTGTCCCACAAGAACCTGAATATCTCTTACTGTACTGTTCATATGATTGTTTCGTTACTTTCATATGAAAGTAGATTCATCAAGGTTCGATTACATAATTTATTCACTATTTAATTCCACTCCTACGAATTCTTGTGATTTTTCCAATCCACACCACTGCTGCTGTCAGCCTCTGTTTTCAAAGTAAACCTTACCTATTTTCGGGGTTTCATGGACCAACTAGGGCCTTGTCATACATATGCCCACATATGATCATACTTAGCCATTCCAATGGCTGATCATTTGCTCAACACTTCCATTCCAACTATAGTTACATCATGAAACCATTTATACATTCATAAACACGAATGGTCTAATGCCATACTCCACTTCTACAAGCCATTTTCGCATGGCTGTACACTTATACATTTCATAAAGTACTCGAAAGACAACAATGGGTAGTCCTATACATGCCATATCAAAATTCAACCAAAATAGTACCCAAAAGAGCCTTTGATAGTGTGGGCGACTTCGACTTCAAGATCCCGAGTCCGATAGCTGGAGAACCAAAAATCTATAAAACAGAGGAGCAATGTAACAAGTAAGCAATTTATGCTTAGTAAGTTTTGAGCAAGGAATTCCAGCATACACAAAGAATAGCACACATTTAGCTAAACGGAATATTTCATAATACGCAATTTACCGATATCAAACTTGCTTCACAACATTAACAACCCTTATGTACATACACAATAAACTAACTTAGCCGAAGGCCGGTAGCTCGTTTATCAACTGAGCGAACATTTATTCGTAAGGGCTCGATTAAATTCAACACATACGTAACATATCCCCATATTGGGATGTTTTTCGAGTATTCGCTGGAATTTTACAGCAAGCTCATTCATTACCAAATCACGTACCTTCGGGATTTAACCGGATATAGCTCCTCGTTCAAATGCCTTCGGGACATAGCCTGGTTTTAGTAACTCACACAATGCCTTCGGGACATAACCCGGATTTAACAACTCGCACGAATGCCTTCGGGACTTAACCCGGATTTACTATCTCGCACGAATGCCTTCGGGGCTTAACCCGGATTTAGTATCTCGCACAAAGGCCTTCGGGGCTTAACCCGGAATTTGTATCTCGCACAAATGCCTTCGGATCTTAGTCCGGATATATTCACTTAGCACAAAGCCTTCGGGACTTAGCCCGGACAGCATTCAATTAATCATGCACCTCTAACAATAATTCATGGCACATTCGTATTTCTTTTTCATTAGCAAAACTCAAACACAAGGCACACACCATCCTTGCACATTCGGCTCAATAGCCACTCATAGAGCATGATTTTAATTTGCTTAAAACATGATTTAATCACATCGTAATTTAAGCTCTCTTACTCAAGAACTTACCTCGGGTGTTGTCGAACGATTCCGCTAGCTATTCGACCACTTTTTCCTTCCCTTTATCGGATTTATTTCCCCTTTGCTCTTGAGCTTAATTAAACAAATAAATTGATTTCATCATTTAGGCATCAAAAGATGAACACAAGGCACTTAGCCCATATTTATACATTAGACATTAAAGTCTCATACATGCAAAAATCATGCATCAACACAACATATTAGCTAATTTCTTTCCCCTTGGCCGAATATGCATGTCTATTTTTGGGGTCGATTTCAACACTTAATACACACATATACACACTAGTAAAGCATCCTCCCCTTTTCATCAATTTAACACATGCATTGCTCATTAACATGCAAAGTTACATTCGGCCTTAGCACACATCTTGCTAGCCGATTCTTCTCCATTTAGCAACCAATGCACATATGTGCTCACACAAAAATGCTAAAAAGGAGGTTCAAGAATCATCAAGCCATCATCACATGCATCATTAACAAGCTTCATATTTTGCATGCAATGGCATTAACACAACCTCCACCTAGGCCGAATATTAACTCCTCCTCATGCCTCATCACCACAACATCAAACATCAACCAAGAATGATGCATCCATGGTCAAGTGCCATTTCCATCACATAGCAAGATTTAGACCATGGGCTAGGTAGAACTCAAGCTAACAACTAAAACATGCATGCATCTCATGGAACATCATCAAACATACCTTAGCCTAGCTACATGCATGGCCGAATCTCTTCACCTTTCTTCTTCTTTCCTCCTTAAAATTTTTGGCCAAGGATGAACCAAAGGATGAGAAATTTTTTTCTTTGTTTTTCTTTCTAATTTAGGCTAAATGAAGGTGAGAAAGGATGAACACAAATTTTTCTCCTTTCTTCTCTTTAGCTCACGGCAATGGGGGGGCAACCACACATTTTTTTTTCTTTTGTTTCCATTTCTTTATTACCCATACTCCTTATTTTATTCTTCCATTAACAAAACATGTTTCATGACATGTTTTGCCCATCATTCCTTGTCATGGCCGGCCACTACTCATTAGGGGGGGAAATTTGACATGCAAGTCCCCCCCTTTGTCCACATGCACTAATAGGTCCTCACACATTGACCTATCACATTTTAAAATTTTCTCACATAAGTCCTATTGACTAAATTCACATGCAATCGACTAAATCGAAGCTTGAAATTTTCACACATTCATAATTACATATTCTAGACAATAAATATCACATTCAACATTTCGGTGACTCGGTTTAGCGGTCCCGAAACCACTTCCCGACTAGGGTCAACTTTGGGCTGTCACATGCAACATCATCATAACTTTTCTCAATCATGACACAATCTTTAAATCACCCATTGAACTGGTTGGAATACTAAAGGATACCCGATAAGCCTCATACAAAAGGGTAAAATGCCGATGCCATGTCCCAGACATGGTCTTACACTTGCTCTCATACATCGGTGCCGATGCCACATTCTAGACATGGTCTGATACTGACACATATAACAATATCGATGCCATGATCCAAACATGGTCTTACACTGGCTCGCATATTGAGGCCGATGCCATGTCCCAGACATGGTCTTACACTAGCTCTCATAACAATGTCATTGTCATGTTCCAAACATGGTGTAACACCCCGTACCCGAGACCGTTGCCGGAGTCAGACACGAGGGGTTCGCAGACTTAAATCACTTATTTGCACAGTCCATTTTAAATTTCCAGACGAGCTGGCTAACTGCATCACTGTCACCTTAAAACTCATATCTCGAGTTCCAAAACTCGAAAACCAATTCCATAAATTTTTCCTGAAACTAGACTCATATTTCCATCTACAAATTGTTTTCTAGAATTTTTGGTCGAGTCAATTAGTACAGTTTATTAGTTAAAGTCTCCCCTGTTTCAGGGTTTCGACTATACTGACCTTTGCGCATTACAACTTGGATATCTCCCTGTAAAGGGCTTCAATACTGATTCTGTTTGTTTCTATAGAAACTAGACTCGAAAAGGAATTTGTACATATATGGCATGACTTCTAATTATATCTGATTAATTTATAATGAATTTCCAAAGTCGGAATAGAGAATCCAGAAACCGTTCTGGCCCTGTTTCGCGAAAACTTAAATATCTCATAATATACTGTTCATATGATCATTTCGTTACTTTACTACGAAAATAGATTCATCAAGGTTCTATTACATAATTTATTCACTATTTAATTTCATTCCTACTATTTTTAGTGATTTTTCACATTCATGTCACTGCTGCTATCAGCATCTATTTTTAAGGTAGACTTTACCTATTAAGTAGTTTCCATGATTCAACTAGCCCTTTTGCATATATAGCACAAAATATGATCACGATTAACCATTCCAATGGCTAATCGTTGCCAAACATTTCCATGCCTCCTAATGAACATATACATTCAAGATGATTATAACATTATGCTCAAAATATATATATAAGCCATTTTCGCATGGCTATCCAAATTTATACAAAACCAAAGGGTCCATGACCAATAGCAAAAAGGGTAGTCCTATACATGCCATTTCAAAGTTCAACCAAAAGTGTACCAAAAGGGGCTTTGATAGTGTGGGCGACTTCGACTTCGACACTCCCAAGTCCGATAGCTGGCGAACCAAAATCTATAAAACAGAGATTCAAAGAACGGAGTAAGCATTTAATGCTTAGTAAGTTATGAGCAATGAAATTAGGCTCAACTGAAGTATAGCATTCATATAACTAAACGGATAATTTCACATACACATATATTCTCAAAAATCAGTCCTACTTCACATTTCCAACCCTTATATTCATACATAAGGGATCAACTTAACCAAAAATCGGAAGCTCCTTAATCGACTGAGCGAATACTATTTAAGAGGAATCAATTAATCCAATGCATGTACAACACATACCTTGTTGTTGAGTTTTTACAAGCATATTAATTGAAATTATTACAGCAGATCGCTCATTCCCAAACTCAAGTAATCTTTGGGATTTAGCTGGATATAACTACTTGCACAAGGCCTTCGGGTCTTAGCCCGGATATAGTCACCAGCATAAATGCCTTCGGGACTTAGCCCGGATATAGTCGCTAGCACAAATGCCTTCGGGTCTTAGCCCGGATATAGCAACTCGCACGAATGCCTTCGGATCTTAGTCCGGTTATAGTCACCTAGCACAAAAGCCTTCGGGACTTAGCCCGGATATCATTCGAATAACCATGCACATATATCAATAAATCATGACACATTCATATTTCATTTTCATTACCAAAGCTCAAACACAAAACACTTATCACACTTACAAATTTCGGCTCAATAGCCACATACAAAGGGCATGATTTTGATTTACTTAAGACATAATCTAATCGAATCATAATCTAAGCTCCATTACTCGAAAACTTACCTCGGATGTTGTCAAACGATTTCGGCGGCTATTCGATCACTTTTTCCTTTCCCCTTATCCAACTTTGGTCCTCTAAGCTCTTGAGTTTGAATTTAACTTATTAAAGTCTCATTATGCTAGCTTATGGCCGAACATGACAATGAATTTGATGGGTCATATGGCCGCCTTTAGTTCAAATACAAAATGGTCATTGGCATTTTTAATCACATTGAGCAATTTAGTACAATTAATCAAACATTTCCTCATGTGCACCTTTATGACCAAATACACACATCATTAACCTAATATCAATTAACTAAGCACTTAACAAATTCTCCTTGAGCCGATTGTCTAAGTGAAGATTAGATCATCATTATGCTTACCTATAGCCGAATGTACAACATCAATATATGCATTCATTCGTGTGGCCGAACATGCATGTCTATGTTGAGGCCGATTGCATACTTAATACATTCTACAAGTATGGTCACTTGTATTGACCAAATACCATTTTGTTTCAAGTTCAAAACTTGGCTAATACACATATATGCACTATTAAAGCATCCTCTCAATTCCATCAATTCAACACATGCATTACTCATTAATATACAAAATTATATTCGGCCTTAGCACACCTCTTGCTGGCCGAATTTTTCTCCATCTAGCAACATTTTATGTACTATGCCGAACCAAAAAGATCAAACACCTAGCTTAATCATTTCCAAAACACTTAACCGGCCTTTGACCAAGACTTTAAACAAAGTCTATGTTCGGCTATCACACATATGGGCATTATTAGTTCAAAGTTTTAACAAGATTAATTTCTTTGATCTTTACCTAAATGACAACCCCCATTGTTCATCTAGATTTAGCATGAAACAAACACCAACCAAGAAAACAACACCCATGGCCGAGTATCATCTTCATCACATAGCAAGATTTAAACCATGGGCTAGGTAGAATTCAAACTAACATAAAAAATATGCATGAATCTCATGGAACAACATCAAACTTACCTTAACCTAGCTACAAGCATGGCCGAATCTCTTCAACATTTCCTTCTTTCTTTCCTTTTGAATTTCGGTCAAGAAGAATGAAAAAGGATGGACATTTTTTTTTCTTTGTTTTCATCATTTTCCTTTTTCCATTTCTTTATTACTAGCTTTTTATTTTATTGTTTCCTACATACCACATTAGCACACCATGCTTAAAATATGCTATGCCCCATAGCATGGCCGGCCACTAGCTCAAATATTGGGTAATTTGACATGCAAACCCACCATTTCTATAACATGCATTAATAGGCCACTTTACATTTGCCTAGCACATTTCTAAATTTTCTCACATAAGTCCTATTTACTAAAATTCACCTACAATTAAACAAAATTCAAATATAAAATTTTCACACATGCATATATACATATAATAAGCATCAAATATGACAGCTAATTATTTTTATGACTCGGTTTTGTGGCCCCGAAACCACTTCCCGACTAGGGTCACATTTGGGCTGTCACAACTCTCCCCCACTTAAGAAATTTTCGTCCCCGAAAATCTTACCGGTAAATAGGTTTGGGTATCACTCTTTCATAGAGTTCTCAGGTTCCCAAGTAACTTCTTCCATCCCGTGTTTGAGCCATAACACTTTTACTAACGGAACCCTTTTGTTTCGCAACTCTTTCACTTCACGAGCTAGGATACGAATCGGTTCTTCTTCATAACTCATATCGGATTGAATTTCAACCTCTGATGGATTAATTACGTGTGATGGATCAGATCTATAACGTCGAAGCATCGAAACATGAAAGACGTCGTGAATCTTTTCAAGTTCAGGGGGCAAAGTCAATCTATACGCAACTGGACCAATTCGTTCGGATACTTTATATGGCCCTATGAACCTCGGTTAGTTTGCCCTTACGGCCAAATCTGAGTATCTTTTTCCAAGGTGAGACCCTAAGAAACACTTTGTCTCTCACCTGATACTCAATATCTCTTCGTTTTAAATCCGCATACGACTTCTGACGATCTGATGCTGCCTTCAGACTTTCACGAATTATTCTTACTTTCTGTTCATCATCTTTAATCAAATCCACTCCGAAAATTTTACTTTCACCAAGCTCGGTCCAAAACAATGGCGTACGGCATTTACGCCCGTATAAAGCCTCGTAAGGTGCCATCTCAATACTTGATTGAAAACTATTGTTGTAAGCGAATTCAATCAAAGGTAAATACCGCTTCCATGAACCACTAAACTCGAGGATGCAACATCTCAACATATCCTCAAGTATCTGAATTATCCGCTCGGATTGACCATCGGTTTGGGGGTGAAAAGTGGTGCTAAAATGCAACTTGGTACCCAACGCTTCTTGCAATTTCTTCCAAAATCGTGAGGGGAATCTCGGATCTCTATCCGACAAATAGAAGTAGGTACCCTGTGTAATCTTACAATCTGAGAAACATACAATTCAGCAAGTTTATCCAATGAAAAATCTGTACGTACAGGGATAAAATGAGCCGACTTAGTCAGTCTATCAACAACAACCCAAATCGCATCTTTCTTACTTGTTGACAATGGCAACCCAGACACAAAATCCATCGTGACTCGATCCCATTTCCATTCAGGTACCATGATCGGCTGGAGTAAACCCGTAGGCACTTGATGTTCCGCCTTCACTTGCTGACATATTAAACACTTCGAAACAAAATCGGAAATGTCTCGTTTCATACCATGCCACCAAAACTAACGTCTCAGATCGTTGTACATTTTCGTACTCCCCGGGTGAATTAACATTCGGCTACAATGAGCTTCGTTCAGAATCATCGAAATGAGTTCTGAATTTCTTGGAACACACAACCGACTTCTGAACCTCAAACAATCGTCATCATCAATTTGAAACTCTGATTCCATATTCGGAACACATTCAGCCCATTTTGCAACCAATTCATCATCGACTTTCTGAGCTTCACGAATTTGATGAATCAACAATGGTTTGGCCTTTAATTCCGCCACTAACACATTGTCGGATAGAACAGACAAGTGTACATTCATCGCTCGTAAGGAAAACAGTGATTTACGACTTAAGGCATCCGCAACCACATTAGCCTTTCCCGGGTGATAATCAATGACAAGCTCATAATCTTTCAACAACTCAAGCCAACGCCTTTGTCGCAGATTCAAGTCTCGTTGAGTCATCAAATATTTGAGACTTTTGTGATCCGAATATACATGGCACTTCTAACCAAATAAATAATGTCGCCATATTTTCAAGGCGAACACGATGGCAGCTAATTCGAGATCATGGGTCGGATAATTTTTCTCATGTGGCTTTAATTGTCTCGATGCATAGGCCACAACTCGACCTTCTTGCATCAATATGCAACCCAACCCAAGTAGGGAGGCATCACTATAAATGACAAACTCTTTGCCTGATTCGGGTTGCACTAGAATTGGAGCTTCAGTCAAATAAGTTTTCAGTTGGTCAAAACTTTTCTGACATTTTTCCGTCCATTCGAACTTAACATCTTTTTGAAGTAGCTTCATCATTGGTGTGGCTATCATCGAAAAACCTTTTACAAACCGTCGGTAGTAACCGGCAAGTCCCAAAAAGCTCCGAACCTCAATAATATTTCTCGGAGGCTTTCAGTTAAGTATGGCTGAAATTTTGCTCGGGTCAACTCGAATACCCAATGCGGATACCACATGACCCAAGAAGCTAACCTCCCTTAACCAGAACTCACACTTACTGAACTTAACATATAACTGCTTATCCCGTAAAATTTGCAACACTAATCTCAAGTGCTCAGCATGTTCGGTCTCATCTCTTGAATAGACCAAGATGTCATCAATGAACACAACTACGAACCGGTCCAAATACTGTCTGAAGATCCGATTCATCAAATCCATAAATACCGCAGGGGCTTTAGTGAGCCCAAACGGCATCACTAAGAACTCGTAGTGGCCGTATCTCGTTCTGAAAGCAGTTTTGGGTATATCCGAATCTCAAATTCGCAACTGATAATAACCCGATCTCAAATCTATCTTTGAAAACACTGAGGCTCCCTTTAGTTGATCAAACAAATCATCAATACGCGGTAACGGATATTTATTCTTTATTGTCACTTTATTCAGTTGACGATAGTCGATGCACAACCTCATGGTTCCGTCCTTCTTTTTCACAAACAATACTGGTGCACCCCAAGGTGAGAAACTTGGTCGAACGAAACCTCTATCCGTCAATTCTTGCAACTGAGCTTTCAACTCTTTTAACTCGGTTGGTGCCATACGATACGGAGCTATCGAAATCGGCGTAGTCCCACGTACAAGCTCAATACCAAACTCTACCTCCCGAACAGGTGGTAAACCCGGTAATTCTTCGGAAAAACATCCAGGTATTCACAAACCACTGGCACAGATTCAGGCTTCTTTTCCAACTCTTTGTCACCAAGTACATACGCAAGGTACGCTTCGCACCCCTTTCTTACATATTTTTAAGCTAACATCGAGGAGATTATTGTTGGCAATCCACTCAAGGCAGTAGACTCAACTCGGATTATCTCGTTATTTGTGCACCTCAAATCAATAGTCTTGCTTTTGCAATTCACAACCGCATCATGCACGGTCAACCAATCCAAACCAAGAATAACATCAAATTCATCAAACGGCAAAAGCATCAAGTCCGCCGGAAAACAGAAACCTCGGATTACTACGGGACATTTCTTACACACTTTGTCGACAAGCACGTAATGACCCAAGGGATTTGACACTCAAATTACGAACTCAATAGACTCAATAGGTAAAGTCTTACTGGATGCTAAGGTTTCACATATATGAGAATGAGTAGAACCAGGGTCAATCAAAGCAATCACATTAGTATCAAGAGAGTAAAAGTACCGGTAATAACATCTGGCGAGGAAGCATCCTCGCGTGCGCGTATAGCATAAGCTCTAGCAGGAGCACGAGCCTCAGATCTGGTCGTAGCATCTCTAGATCCTCTTTGACCACCACTAGCATTGCCCGTATTTCTAGATGGTCTACCTCGAGCAGTGGTAGCACCCGGTTTCCCACTCTGATTTACATTTTGTTCAGACAACCTCGGGCAATCTTTAATGAAGTGGTCAACTGATCCGCACTTGTAACAGGAGCGGTCATGGAATCTACAACTCCCCGAATGCCATTTACCACAATACTGGCACTCCGTTCTGTCTCGACGATCATTTCCAACACTGGCAATCGAAGTGACTCGTGTGCTCCCAGGGGGTCGATCGCGATCTCGTCTAGAAAAGCCCGAAGTGTCTCTTGATCGGCCTAGGTCATCTCTAAATTTCTTCGATGACTGTTGAAAGGGCTTTCCCAAAGATCTCTTACGAAACTCCTTTGCTCCCACATCAGCTTTCCTTTTCTCCTTACTGAGCTCCTCGGCTTTGCAAGCTCGCTCGACAAGTACCACAAATTCTCGGATTTCTAAAATGCCAACATACAGCTTTATATCATCATTCAGCCCATCCTCTAAACGTTTACACATCACGGCTTCTGAAGAAATGCACTCTCGTGCGTACCGGCTAAGTCTTACAAATTTTCGTTCATAGTCGGTAACCGACATGGAACCTTGTTTGAGTTCAAGAAATTCCTTCCCTTTTTGGTCAATGAATCTCTGACTGATATACTTCTTTCGAAACTCGGTTTGGAAGAACTCCCAAGTTACTTGCTCTTTGGGCACAACAGAAGTCAACGTATTCCACCAATAGTAGGCAGAATCACGTAGGAAGGAGATAGTACACTTTAGGCACTCATCGGGTGTGCAAGATAGCTCATCGAGTACCCGGATAGTGTTGTCCAACCAAAATTCAGCTTGCTCGGCATCATCGCTGTTCGTAGCTTTAAATTCAGTAGCCCCGTGTTTTCGGATCCTGTCAACTGGGGGCTTATTTGACCTTATTTGGTCAATTACCGGAGGTATTGTAGGTGCGGGGGTGGTATTTGTCGGGAATGGAGGTTGTGGAACAGCCGTATTAGTTCGAATGTATTGGTTGAACCAATCATTCATCACGCTATAAAAATCTTGTCTAGCTTCATCATTCGGATTACTAGCATTAGGTTGAGAGTCCGCCGGCGCTGTCCCTTGTGCGGGAGCAGGCGCTACACTCTTAAGATCATCAGCTACCGCTCGGTCGGGATCGAGATCCATTACTATAAATAAACACATTTGCAAATGTCAGAAATCACCACACTATCAAATAATCACATAAAATGGCATGTATAGCTAGACCCAAACGCATTACGGTAGTCCTATAATCGACTAAACCGTAGCTCTGATACCAATAAAATTGTAACACCCCGTACTCGAGGCCGTTGCCGGAGTCGGACACGAGGTGTGAACGGACTAAATTCACTTATTTGCACAGTCCATTTTAAATTTCCAGACGAGCTGGCTAACTGCGTCACCGTCACCTTAAAAATCATATCTCGAGTTCCAAAACTCGAAAACCAGTTCCGTAAATTTTTCCTGAAACTATACTCATATATCCATCTACATTTGTTTTTATAGAATTTTTGGTCAAGCCAATTAGTACAGTTTATTAGTTAAATTCTCCCCTGTTTCAGGGTTCGACTACATTGACCTTCATGCATTACGACTTGGATATCTCCCTGTACAGGGCTTCAATACTGATGCCGTTTGTTTCTATAGAAACTAGACTCAAAAAGGAATCTATACATATATGGCATGACTTCTAAATGTCTCTGGTTAATTTATAATGAATTTCCAATTTCGGAATAGGGAATCCAGAAACCATTCTGGCCCTATTTCGCGAAAACCTATATATCTCTTAACATACAACTCATATGATCGTTTCGTTTCTTCCATGTGAAAGTAGATTAATCAAGGTTTGATTACATAATTTATTCACCATTTAATTCCATTCCTACTATATTTAGTGATTTTTCAAATCTACATCACTGCTGCTGTCAGCATCTGCCTTTAAGGTAGACTTTCCCTATTTCATAGATTCCATGATTCAACTAGCCCTTTAGCATATATAGCCCAAAATATAATCATGATGAACCATTCTAATGGCTAATCGTTGCCAAATATTTCCATGCCTCCTTATGAACATATACATTCAAGATGATTATAACATTATGCTCAAAATATATATATAAGCCATTTTCGCATGGCTATCCAAATATATACAACACCAAAGTACTTGACTAATAACAAAAAAAAGGGGTGTCCTATACATGCCATTTCAAAGTTCAACCGAAAGTGTACCAAAAGGAGCTTTGATAGTGTGGGCGACTTCGACTTCAAAATCCCGAGTCCGATAGCTGAAGAACCAAAATCTATAAAACAGAGATTTACAGAAGCGGAGTAAGCATTTAATGCTTAGTAAGTTTTGAGCCATAAAATTTGACACAACTAAAATGTAGCATTCATATAGCTAAATGGATAATTTGACATGCACAAATTCTCAATATCATACTTACTTCACATTACCAACCCTTATATTCATACACAAAAGATCAACATAGCCAAAGGCCGGTAGCTCATTTATCGATTGAGCGAATAGTTATTTGTAAGGGATCAACTAATTCAAAGCACATACGAAACATACCTCATCGCTAGGATTTTACGAGCGTATTAATTGAAACTATTATAGCAAGGTCACTCATTCCCAAGCCAAGTACCTTCGGGATTTAACCGGATATAGCTACTCGCTCAAATGCCTTCGGGACTTAGCCCGGATATAGTAACTCGCACAAATGCCTTCGGGACTTAGCCCGGATATAGTAACTCGCACAAATGCCTTCAGGACTTAGCCCGGAACTAGTCACTAGCGTAAATGCCTTCGGGACTTAGCCCGGTTATCATCCAAACATTCATGCACATATCAACAAATCATGACACATTTATATTCCATTTTCATAATCAGAGTTCAAACACAAGTCACGTATTAAGCAATCCCATTTTCGGCTCACTAGCCACATACAAACAGCATGGTTTAGTTTGCTTTATGACACGATCTCTATGCACATACGGCTACCCGTCACACGTATAGACAAATTAACTCAACATAAAATTCAAGTAGAATCATCATATCACCGTATATTTGTTACGCTCATACGTCATGACTTAATCAAATCGTCAACTAAGTCTCGTTACTCGAAAACTTACCTCGGGTGTTGTCGAACGGTTTCGATGGCTATTCGACAACTTTTTCCTTCCCTTTATCGGATTTAGATCCCCTTTGCTCTTGAGCTCCCCTTAAGCTCAAGGTGACTGAAACCTCTCTTCTTCCTCCTTTCAAACCGGCCAAGAAGAACCAAAGGATGAAGCCTTTCTTTTTTTTTTCTAGTTTCGGAAAAATGGGGGAACAACCACACACTTTTTTTTTTGTTTTCATCCTATTCCCTTTCATTATTTTATTCCCATGCTCCTTATTTTATCATACCTCCCATGAAACACTAACTTAACATGTTTATGACATGTTGTTGCCCATCACACTTCGTCCACCATACTTGTCATGGCCGGCCACTACTAATTAGGGGGGAAAATTGACATGCAAGTCCCCCCCTTTTTATTTCATGCACTAATAGATCCTTATGTTTTGACCTATCACATTTCAAAATTTTCTCACATAAGTCCTATTTACTAAAATTCACCTACAATTAAACAAAATTAAAATATGAAATTTTCACACATGCATATATACATAAAATAAGCATCAAATATGACAGCTAATTATTTTTAATACTCGGTTTTGTGGCCCCGAAACCACTTCCCGACTAGGGTCACATTAGGGCTATCACACATTTCTAAATTTTCTCACACAAGTCCTATTTAGCAAAATTCACTTACAATTAACAAAATTCAAACATGAAATTTTCACACATGCCTATATACATATAATAAGCATCAAATATAATGGTTAATTATTTTTATGACTCGGTCTTGTGGTCCCGAAACCACATTCCGACTAGGGTCAATTTAGGGCTGTCACAATTCATTACAATGTCACCAGAGATCATAGACATATGTTTTAGGTCATTGCATATACATAGCATACAATATAATTCCGTGAAGCATAACACCATCACGTATATAGTACCACAAACAAATAATTCAATGCATCCGAATTATCATATCAATTCAGATTTCAATCACAAATCACAATAACATTATTGTCTTACGAATTTTATCATATGCCTCGTTTGTCGATTTCTCGTCGAGTATATCCGTAACAAATCATACAAATTATATAATAATAATTAGGCATTTCAATTCAAATAAGACATTGCATTATTATTATCACACGAACTTACCTCGAATGCAAAAACGACTAATTATTCCCTTTTTGTCCTTAACCATGTACTTTCTCGATTTAAGCCTGAACCTCGATTTTCTTGATCTAAAATTTCAAATATAGCTTATTTATTACTCACAATATTCAAATTGACCCAAAAATCATACTTTGGAAAATTTACAATTTTCCCCCTAAGCTTTCACAAAATTGCAATTTTGCCCCTAGGCCCATAAAACGATTTTCATCGAATTTCCTCATTAACCAAGCCTAGCTGAAACTGATTTAAGCTTATAGCAACTCTCAATTTCAATTATTACACACATTTAACTCCTATTTTATAACCTTTACAAAAATGTCCATTTTAGGTGGTTTCATGAAATATCCTTTCACAAAAGTTGTTAATTAAACAACCAAGATTCATTTTCTTTCATAACAATTCAACAAACAACATGAGCATTCACATGGCAAAACCCTAGACTCTCAACCATTTTGTAAACTAGTCCCTCCATTAGTTAGCTTAAGCTACAAGGGTCACAAAGATACAAAAATTATCAAGAAATGCCTTCAAAAACACTTACTTGCAAGAGAACTAAGTGGCTGAAAGTTTGGGCTCTCAAAAGCCCCATGTTTGCTGCCATTTTCGGTGGATGAGGAAGAAAGGTGAAAAGGTGACAGCCTTTTTCCTTTTTGTTTTATTTTATTACTAAATAAGTCACCTAATGCCCACCAAACTTTGACTTTCCAATTTCTTTGTCTCCATGTTTAGCCACTAATTTTTATTGGTCTATTTGCTCACTAAGGACCTTTAATTTAGTGTTCTATATTTATTTAACAACATTAGCTTGTAGGGAAAATCTTTCAGACTTTGTGCGATTTAGTCCTTTTTCCCAATTAAGCATGAAATCATTAAAATTAATTCACCAAAATTTTCATACACTCATATAACCATGCTATAACACATAAAATAATAAAAAAAATAATTTCTCCGACCTCGGATTAATGGTTCCAACTAGGCCCAAAATTAGGGTGTTACGATTCTCCACCCCTTAGGAATTTTCGTCCCCGAAAATCTTTCGCGAAAAGTGGTTTGGTTTTCGCAAAAACTTCTCTTCTCGTAATCATTGTCTCAGAACTCTCACTCGGCTATACCTTCAATACTTATCTCTTTATTTTCACATACTTGAATCATGAGTGATTCTTTCACTATACAACACATCGACTAAATCTTACTTTTATTAAAGAGTTCATACACATGAAAGGTCAGATCCATGTCATCGTAACTCTTTTCGAATTCAAATAGTGAAACTACCCAGTTCATCTCAGCCTTATGCTCTCTATAATTTAATACGGCCCGATAACTTGCCTACTCAACTCTTAGTTTCTCTTAAATTTCAGAGTCTCTTTTAGCTTCCTCAAGAAATCATAATATAAAACCTGGATTTCAATTTGATTAATGAAGACTTAGCACTCTAAGAATTCCAACAGTCATAGAGACACGAAATCACATTAATCTAATGAGCGAAATATTTTTGTACATACCGGCAAAATTTTATGGATCTCATTGAACATTTAACAACAAGCCACATAGCATTTTTCCTCTTTCCAAGACAGGGGAAATTCCTAGTTTGGCCTCGAGATTGATCCCTTTCTTATTTCCATTCTAATATTAATATTTACGGTGGTAGTTTTGGTAAAACCTGTTGTTCGGCTTTAACTCCATTAACATTTCAATTACTCATACACAAAGATCAGAAATATCGAGTTCCAAACTCGATCACTAACACACTATTTCTGCGAGTTTTCTTGTAGAATCTCAGTATAAGTTTTGGATTTTTCTATCCAAACACTTGTAATCAGAATTTGCTTCCTCAAAGATCATTCGATACTATCTTATCATCTTTTAATACCCAAGTCATCTTCATAATAGCAAACTCAGATCTTTCTATAACATTACATACTTTAATTTATCACGTTGCCTTATGGTCTTAAAACACTTCACAATTCATTCAGCAACACATTACTGAAATCAAGAAGTCTTTGCCGATGTCAAATCCTTACACAAAAATTTGAGAAGTCCAAATACTGAGGTCACCACATTACCAATAATCAAACCAAAAGCATAATCATATTCAACATAGTCATCATAAGCCAAAGAACACACTTTAGACATGAGCCAAGATTGACAATTTATGAAATAAAGATGACATGAAAACCAAGAGAAGAAATCCAAGTTGGAAAATTCCAAAATAAATAAATCCAAGATGCGATACTGTATCGAAATATCGAGAACATAGCTCACAAAAAGAATGAAAGATTTCGATAATTCCCCAGAGAAAAGAAGCCTAGAAAAACATCGTTCAGACCCACTGGGGTTAGATGTAACAATAACAATGTTCCTTCCCATATATAAATCAGATAGAGTAATATTTAGAAGAAACAGGATCATATCTTCATACACATTTTCCCATCCATTCACAACAGACAAAATTTATTAGAATGCCAGAGGGAAATAGAGCAACATAGATTATAAACCAGTCATTCCAACAATGCTTTTGTCTAATATCACAATTAGAAAACATCCCCACATAACAAAAATTTCATCAGAGGATCAATAGCCATAGGAATATTTCTGAAAACAAATAAGCACATAGAACACCCCAGGAGAGACTGTCATAATCTATTCAGCCATCACAAATTTCATATTATTCTTCTCACTAAAGGAGATCAGTTCAGAAGAAATTTCTTTAATACATTTCTCGACATTGTATCAGAATAGATCAATTTACCAAAGTTAACTTCTTCATCAGCTATGATATTGCGTGAATCACAAAATTTGTCTGGTCGATCTGATACCTTACTAATTCTGGCTTTACTTATCAACCTCTTCTCAATCTCTGATCATATTCATAGTTATTCTATCACTAAACTCTTTAGTTTCATACTTGTGAGTTTATTCAATACATTTCTCATAAAAATTCTATTACAACATACCATTCTGGTAAGGGGAAGGGTGAGGTCGTCAAGTCCCTAACTCGTCTCTCATACACATATACATATGGCACAAATTTCATCATCAAAGTAACGTCGTTACAATTATATCATTCATTTCAGGCAAACTATTGTTCACATTTGTATTTTATAGATTTTTTTTGATTATCTTATTCAATCAAGTTCACTAATGCATACATTCTATGAATTTTGAATGTCTTTTCTCGTCACATTCACTTAATCAAACATATCAAACACATAACATCATGTGAGGGCCAACAAATATGAATAAATGTATCACAATCAAAACTTTCATCTCGCACATCATCATATACATATCATTACAATCATATAAATCAATCCAATTGATTTAACACATTTACTTAAACTATATGAGTTTGCCAATCATAATTATTCAAATAAGTATACATAGACATTCATTCCACCAATATTTTTGGTAAGTTACCTAAACACATGCATTCACTCAAGCAAATCAGTCTTAGACATCATGGAATTATCGATCAATCATAGATAAGCTAATTATTTCGTTTACACATTCTATTTCATGTTTCTCATGTCCCATATATGTACATACATATATATATCATGAATTCTTATTCATACCTTTATGAGTTTTAACTCATCATAATTGCACTTTACTCAATTACCTTAGTACCACTATCAACATGGCCAGGTGTAGCTCGGTTGGAGAGGACCTTTGTCTAAACAAGATGGTTCTCATTCGCGTCGGGAGACATCACACTATCACAAATACGTGGCATGTATAGCTAAACCATGACACATGCAAGGTTAGTCCGAGAACTGACTAAAACATAGCTTTGATACCACTAAATGTAACACCCCTTACCCGAGTCCGAGGCCGAGACAGGGTACAAGGCATTACTAGACTTAAACGTACACGACTATGTAAACCCGGGCCAAAAAAAATTCGTTCAAATTAAAAAAATTAATTCATATTCGTAATGTCCCTTATATGGGCTTACGAGTCCTAAAACATACATCAGGGGTGGTTTGAGACAAAGCTGAGAACTTACAAACTTTTTAAAACACTTAGAAAATTTTCTAGATTTAAAGAGTCACACGCCTGTGTGGGTTAGGCCGTGTGGTCACACACGCCCGTGTCCTTAGCCTGTGTAACTCTCTATTTATGACGTCAGCAACGATATAGGGTCACACGGCCAAGTGACATGCCTGTGTGCTAGACCGTGTCCTCCACACGAATAAGACACACGGCCGTGTCTCTACTCGTGTGGCCCAGAAAATGGCTATTTACCAAGCCATTTGGCACCCTCGTTAGCACTTACTTAAACATAACTTCAACGGCAATTTTCGTGGCAATTTCATATCGATTTATTCATGCATAAGGGACCATACTTTGCCTAGTTTAAACTTATCAACTTCCTGCCATGATTATCGTTAACACATTCTTACACTTCATACTTATGCTAAGGTCTATCCATAGGCAAATTTAGTCACTTTAAAACCATCAAGTAACCTAGGGCACATTCAAAATTCACCCATACCAAACACACAAGACCACACCATATGAAACCCTTAGCACATACATGCATATATGAATAGGTTTACAACCCAATAACCAGTATGAGCCACATCGCATGGCCATATACAAAATGAATCATATTCCCATTATAAGCCAATACATTTGGCCAGATCAAATGACACATACCCAATTGACTAAGTCTCTATACATGCCATAGAATTAAAGTGCTTGAAATCATTTATACCCTTCGATAGCTGGATAGTGTGATAGAATCTCCGACGATCTCTAACCCGAGCTAGCATCTTTGAAACTATGAGAGAAAGCAAAGGAAAGGGGTAAGCTATATAGCTTAGTAAGTCCATATGAAAATAATTGTAACACCCCGAACCCGAGACCGTCACCGGAGTCGAACACGAGGTGTTAACAGACTTTAAACCACTTATAAAAAAAATTTCCCAGACACTGCCAATCTGCGTACTAGTCGCTTTAAAAATCATATCTTGAGTTCAGAAACTCGGAATCCAGTTCCGTAAATTTTCCCTGAAACTAGACTCATATGTACATCTACATATTTTTTTCTAGAATTTTGGTTGGGCCAATTAGTACAGTTTATTATTCAAAGTCTCCCATGTTACAGGGATCGACTACACTGACCTTTGCGCATTACGACTTGGA
Source organism: Gossypium hirsutum (assembly GCF_007990345.1). NCBI lineage: Eukaryota > Viridiplantae > Streptophyta > Magnoliopsida > Malvales > Malvaceae > Gossypium > Gossypium hirsutum. The sequence goes on along the minus strand of NC_053433.1, from coordinate 31,806,856 downwards.
TATCTCCCTGTACAGGGCTTAAATACTGATGTCGTTTGTTTCTATAGAAACTAGACTCAAAGAGGAATCTATACATATATGGCATGACTCCTAATTATCTCTGGTTAATTTATAATGAATTTCCAAAGTCGAAACAGGGAATCCAGAAACCGTTCTGGCCCTGTCTTACGAGAACCTGAATATCTCTTAACATACTGTCCATATGATCGTTTCGTTACTTTCCTATGAAAATAGATTCATCAAGGTTCGTTTACATAATTTATTCACTATTTAATTCCATTCCTACTACTTTTAGTGATTTTCCAAATCTACATCACTGCTGCTGTCAGCATCTGCCTTTAAGGTAGACTTTACCTATTTCATAGTTTCCATGATTCAACTAGCCCTTTTAGCATAAATAGCACAATTTATGATAGTGATTAACCATTCCCATGGTCAATCCTTGTTAAGCATATCCATACCAAATGATTATAACATTATACTCAAACATATATAAGCCATTTTCGCATGGCTATCCAAAATTATACAAGTCCAAAGGGTCCATGACCCACAACAAAAGGGTAGTCCTATACATGCCATTTCGAAGTTCAACCAAAATTGTACCAAAAAGGGGGGGGCTTTGATAGTGTGGGCGACTTCGACTTCAAAATCCCGAGTCCGATAGCTGGAGAATCAAAATCTATAAAACAGAGAATCAAGGAGACGGAGTAAGCAATTTATGCTTAGTAAGTTTTGAGCAAGGGATTCCAGCACAACAAAAGTATAGCATTCATGTAGCTAAACGGATAATTTCATATGCACAATTTTTCAATATCATACTTACTTCACAGTACCAACCCTTTTATTCATACACAAAGATCAACTTAGCCAAAGGCCGGTAGCTCATTTATCAACTGAGCGAATACTTATTTGTAAGGGCTCAACTAATTCAAAGCACATACGAAACATACCTCAATGTTGGGATGTTTCAAGCGTATTAACTGAAATTTTTACAGCAAGATCATTCATTCCCAAATCACGTACCTTCGGAATTTAACCGGATATAGCTACTCGTTCAAATGCCTTCAGGACATAGCCCGGTTATAGTAACTCGCACAAATGCCTTCGGGACTTAACCCGGATTTAGTAACTCGCACAAATGCCTTTGGGACTTAACCCGGATTTAGTAACTCGTACAAATGCCTTCGGATCTTAGTCCGGATATGGTCACTTAGCACAAAGCCTTCGGGACTTAGCCCGGACATCATTCAAATAACCATGCACATTTAACAATAAATCATGGCACATTCGTATTTCGTTTTCGTTAGCAAAACTCAAACACAAGACACTTATCATTCTTGCAATTTCGGCTCAATAGCCACACACAAGGAGCATGATTTTGATTTGCTTAAAACATGATCTAATCAAATCATAATTTAAGCTCTTTTACTCAAGAACTTACCTCGGATGTTGTCGAACGATTCCGATAGCTATTCGACCACTTTTTCCTTCCCTTTATCGGATTTAGTTCCCCTTTGCTCTTGAGCTTAATTAAACAAATAAATTGATTTAATCATTTGAGCATCGAAAAGAGGAACACAAGGCACTTAGCCCATATTTATACATTAGACATTAAAGTCACATATGTACGGAATCATGAATCAAACTCAACATTTTAGCTAATTTTCCCCCTTGGCCGAATTTTCTAAGCCAAGAAAAAAGCATCAATATGCTTGCCTCTAACCGAATACATGCAACACCAATCTCCTTCCTATGGCCGAATATGCATGTCTATGTTGGGGCCGATTGCAACACTTACTACATTCTACAAGTATGGTCACTTGTATTGACTAAACACCATTTTGTTTCAAGTTCAAAACTTGGCTAATACACACATATATACACTAGTAAAGCATCCTCTCCCTTTCCATCAATTTAACACATGCATTACTCATTAATATACAAAAATTATATTCGGCCTTAGCACACAACTTGCTAGCCGATTCTTCTCCATCTAGCAACTAATGCACATATGTGCTCACTCAAAAATGGTAAAAAGAAGATTCAAGAATCATCAATCCACCATCACATGCATCATTAACAAGCTTCATATTTAGCATGCAATGGCATTAACACAAAATCCACCTAGGCCGAATATCATCCCCATGACATAGCAAAGATTTGAACCATGGGCTAATTAGAACTCAAGCTAGCAACTAAAAACATGCATGAATCTCATGGCACAACCTCAAACATACCTTGATCTAGATACAAGTATGGCCAAACCTCCTCCTAATCCTCTTCCAAACCAAACATGAAGCAAGAACTCCTTCCTCCTTCCTTAGAATTTTCGGCCAAAAGAAGATGAAAAAGGATGAACAAAATTTTTCTTTTCTTTTCTTTAACTCACGGCAATGGGGGGGGCATGGATGAGACCATTCTTTTTTTTTTTTCATCACTCCTCCCTTTCATTATTTAATTACCATGCTCATTATTTTATTGTTTCCACCCATGATGCACCAACACAACATGTCTATGACATGTCTTGCCCATCACACTTGGTCTACCATACTTGTCATGGCCGGCCACTACTAATAGAGGGGGGAAATTGACATGCAAGTCCCCCCTTTTTCAACATGCACTAATAGGTCCTTATGCTTTGACCTATCACATTTCAAAATTTTCTCACATGTCCTATTTACTAAAACTCACATGCAATCGACTAAATCGAAGCTTGAAATTTTCACACATTCATAATTACATATTCTAGACAATAAATATCACATTCGAACATTTCGGTGACTCGGTTTAGCGGTCCCGAAACCACTTCCCGACTAGGGTCAATTTTGGGCTGTCACAATAATAATCAATTTATTAACATGATTTTAACAATTCTCACAACATGTTCACAAGTTAATACAATCATAATTGCACAAAATTCTACTATTTACTCTTGTTCATCTCAAGCTGTTACTCGAGTCACAGTCACGAAATTATTTATAGCTTGAGCTACGAAACTCCAAATTAAGATTCACTAATTTTTCTTGATATACTCACATATCTTCTTACCATAAAATTTTCAAAATTTTTGGTCTAGCCAATAAGTACAGTTTATTCTTTAAAGTCTCTCTTGTTCTTTTGTTTGACAGTTTCAACCCTTCTTTACTAAAAATTAATTATGTCACAATATAGAATTCGGATAATGTTCCCATCTATTTCTCTTAGAAACAGACTCATTAAAGATTTATTCATATGAATTCTAACCCATATATAGTTTATTACAATTTTTAATGATTTTCCAAATTTAAGACAATGGAATCGTAATCACTCTAACCCTATCTCACAAAAATCCAAATATCTCATAACATGAAATTCTTTTGCTTACACCATTTCTTCTATGTGAATCTAGATTCGATAATCTTTAATTTCATATTTTTATTCAATATCTAACTTAATTTATACAATTTTTGGTGGATTTTCAAAGTCAGACTACTGCTGCTGTCCAAAACTGTTTTAGTGTAAAATAATGAAAGCTAAGTTTATAACACCTTTACAAATCATTTCAACCATCATGGTAAAAATACATATTTATACATCATAAGAATAGACACATAATCTCAAGGTCATCAAAAAATCATTCTCATGGGCATGACTTACTTATTTGCATCCTTACCAAAGGTACATCTTAAACCGAAACCATTTCTCATGAGTTTTGGACACATACCTGTACCACTTGCAACATCATCATAACTTTTCTCAATCATTGCACAATCTTTAAATAAGCCGTTGAACCAGTTGGAATACTAAAGGATACCCAATAAGCCTCATACAAAAGGGTAAAATGTCGATGCCATGTCCTGAACATGGTCTTACATTGGCTTTCATACATCAGTGCCGATGCCATGTCCCAGACATGGTCCTACACTGACACATATAACAATGCCGATGCCATGTTCCAAACATGGTCTTACACTGGCTCCCATATTGAGGTCGTTGCCATGTCCCAAACATGGTCTTACACTAGCTCTCATGGCAATGTTGATGCCATGCTCCAAACATGGTCTTTCACTGGCTCGTATATTGAGGCCGTTGCCATGTCCTAGACATGGTCTTACACTAGCTCTCATAACAATACCGATGCCGTGTTCCAAACATGGTCTTACACTGGCTCCCACATAACCCTAGTATCATCACATAGACATCTGATCTATTCCTACGGTTCAACTGGGAACTTTGCCACATCAAATCTCATCATACATATTCCATATAATATCACTCTTTAACAGGAAGTTACCATTACAATGTCATCAAACATCATAGACATATGTTTTAGGTCATTGCATATACATAGCATACAATATAATTCCATGAAGCATAACACCATCACGTACATAGTACCACAAACATATAATTCAACACATCCAAATTATCATATCAATTCAAATTTCAATCACAAATTACAATAACATTATTGTCTTACCAATTTTATCATACAACTCATTTGTGGATTCCTCGTCAAGTATATCCGTAACAAATCATACAAATTATATAATAATAATCAGGCATTTCAATTCAAATAAGATATTGGATTATTATTGTCACACGAACTTACCTCAAATGCAAAAATGGCTAATTATTCCCTTTTGGTCCTTAACCATGTACTTTCTCGGTTTGGGCCCAAAGCTCGATTTTCTTGATCTAAACTTCCAAATATAACTTATTTATTACTCACAATATTCAAATTAACCCAAAAATCATATTTTGGAAAATTTATAGTTTTGCCCCTATGCTTTCACAAAATTACGATTTTGCCCTCTAGGCCTGTAAAATGATTTTCATCGAATTTCCTCATTAACCAAGCCTAGCCGAAACTGATATAAGCTTATAGCAACTCTCAATTTCAATTATTCCACACATTTATCACCTATTTTATAACCTTTACAAAAATATCCATTTTAGGTGTTTTCATGAAATATCCTTTCGCAAAAGTTGTTAATTAAACAACCCAGATTCATTTTCTTTTATAAAAATTTAGCAAACAACATGAGCATTCACATGGGAAAACCCTAGACTCTCAACCATTTTTTAAACTAGTCCTTCCATTAGTTGGCTTAAGCTACAAGGGTCGCAAATATACAAAAATTATCAAGAAAGGCCTTCAAAAACACTTACTTGCAAGAGAACTAAGTGGCTGAAAGTTTGGGCTCTCAAAACCCCCATGTTTGCTGCCATTTTTGGTGGATGAGGAAGAAAGGTGAAAAGATGATAGCCTTTTTCCTTTTTGTTTTCTTTTATTACGAAATAAGTCACCTAATGCCCACCAAACTTTGACTTTTGAATTTCTTTGTCTCCATGTTCAGCCACTAATTTTTATTGGTCTATTTGCTCACTAAGGACCTCTAATTTAGTATTCCATGGCTATTTAACAACATTAGCTTGTAGGACAAATCTTTCGTACTTTATGCGATTTTGTCCTTTTTCGCAATTAAGCACAAAATCACTGAAATTAATTCACCAAAATTTTCATACACTCATATAACCATGCTATAACACATAAAATAATAAAGAAATAATTTCTCCGACCTTGGATTAATGGTTTTGACTAGGCCCAAAATCAGGGTGTTACACAAGATATCAATGTATCATTTACATGCAACCATCTACCACATACAAATATTACCTACTTATCAACTCAATCCATGAAATATCCACACATCCATGAAAACATCATCATATGCATATATATATATACACTTAAGCCAATATTAGCCTATTTCAATTGCCATTTACAAAATGAATTATTAATTAACATAAGCCAACACTTTTGGCCAAATCAACTATGACACATAACAAAAAGACCAAGTCCCTGTACATGCCATAGCTCAAAATATTGTAATCAAAAGTACCCAAAATGATAATTTGATAGTGTGAATGGATCTTCGAGCGCCTTCGATCCCCTAGCTGGCTTGATGACACTATAAGACAAGGGAAAAAGAAAGGGGAGTAAGCTTTAAAACTTAGTAAGTTCATATGAAAATAATAGGCATCATAAATACACTTTAACATATATTTAACATAAAGTAAATTAACATAAACATCATTGTGAATTCATAATCTAGCCTAGCATAGATGTATTTAAAATCTTAACTTCATAACTTACTCGATCAAACCAATCCGAGGTTTCATCACATATCGAACTCATTAAGCATGAGTTTTGTGTACATACTTGTACCAACTTGCAACTCACCATAATCTTCCACAACATACCATAGTCTTTCCCAACTTTAACATTGCCGTTAAGTTTCCCGTTGAACCACTTGGAATACTTAATGATACTCGGGATTTCTCACACACATAGTACCATACCAATGCCATATCCCAAATATGGTCTTATGTGGGATTTCATATCAATGCCAATAGCCAAGCTATGGTCTTACATGAAGTCTCATATCGATGCCATATCCCCGATAAGGACTTACACGTAATCTCAACTAACCATAATGTCATGACATTTGTATCCTAACTATTCCTAAGGTTCAACTGGGATATTTCTCGTTCATCATCCATTGTCGATTTCATCCCAAGAGTCAATCATAAATTCATGCAATATTAAAGTATTTAAAACATAAATAAACAATGCATTATTTACATACGAACTTACCTCGATACCAAAAATAGTAGATAAGGATTTAATCGTCAAACACCTTATTCTTTCCACGATCAAGGTCTGAACATCGTTTTTCTTGATCTATAATAACAAATTTAGCTTATTTAATATTCACATTACTCAAATTAATCGAAACATCACATTATGGCATACCTTTTTTCCCCTAAAGTTTCACACTTTTACAAATTAGTCATTAGGCTCGTAAATTGAAATGCACTCAATTTCTTTGTTACCCAAGCCTAGCCGAACCATAAACATGCTCATATCAGCCCACACTTTCCATCAAATTAGATTTTTACTACTCATTTTACATCTCTTTACAAATAGGCCATTTTTAGATATTTTCATGAAAAATCACTTAGTAAAAGTTGTTTATTACACACCAAACCTTCATTTTCTACCATTAAACATCAGAACAAATGCATGTCACACATGGGTAAATTTTTAAACATGAACCCTTCTTCAAAACAATGGTAGAAATAGAAAGATCGGGTGATAAGGACTACAAAAACATAAAGAGCATTAAAAACGAGGCTAGGATGCACTTACTATCAAGCTAGAAAGTTGAAGAAAACCCTAGCTATGGTGTCTTGAGAATTTTGGCCAAGGTAGAACAAGATGGACACAATTTTGGCTTTATTTTCCCTTTTTATTCTTTTATTTACCAAATGACTAAAATGCCATTTTAGCCAAACTTTAAGATTTTATCTCACCATGTCCATTTTTGTCCACTAACTTAACAAATGGTCTAATTACCAACTAAGGACCTCTAATTTAAAATCTCATAGCAATTGGACACCTTTAACAGTAGAACTAAACTTTTTCACTTTTTACAATTTAGTCCTTTTGACTAAATTGAGTGCCCGAACGTCAAAATTTTCAAATGAGATTTTCACAGAATGGTTCCATAAAATTGTAGACCATCAAAATATAATAAAAATGGATTTTTCTATATTAGATTCGTGGTCCTGAAACCACTATTCCAACTTGCCCCAAAATCGGGCTGTTATAGAATATGTAATGCTTATTGATAAGTGGCGGTTAGGGATACTAAATGGTTGAGATTGGAATTTGGTATGTTTGTGAATTTATGTAAAATAATGCATGTTTGAAAGTGACCATATTGATGAATTAAGAATGTGAATTGTTGGTATTGAAATGATATGAACTAAGTTTGATTAAGGTTGGTTGAATGCCTATTAATGCCTTGTGTTGTGCCAATTTGGTTAGTGTAGGTGTGTGCTATTTGGATGAGCAAAATAGCTTGGTAAATAGCCTATTTTTGTCCATACAGGTAGAGACACCAGTATGTGTCTCAGTCGTGTGTGACACATGGTCAGGTGAGACGGTTGTGTGTCCCCAGGTGCTTAATAGAAATCAAGTCAGTATTCTTCACACGGCCCAGCACACGGGAGTGTGACTTGGCTATGTGGCATAAGTCAGTATACCTTACAGGTTTGGCATGGCCTAGCACACGGGCGTGTGAGGCCATTTCGAAGGGCACACGGGCGTGTGGTTCACCGTGGGACCCAAGTCAGAGAGTTACATGGAGTCAGACATGGCCATGTGATCCCATTTCGAATGTCCACACGGTCTGTAACACAAACGTGTCTTTGGCCATGTAAGACACGCGGCTGGGCCACACGGGCGTGTGTCTCCAGTGTTTTGCAAAATTTTCTAAGTATTCCAAAAAAATTTTGAGTTATTGGTTTAGTTCTGAATCACTCCTAATGCATGTTTTGTGATTCGTAGGCTTGTATTAGGGACAATGTGAATGATGTTGAATGATAATTGCATGAAATTTCAAAATGTATGTGAAATGTATGTTTAATTGTATAATATGTCTGGTAATGCTTCGTAACCCTATGTCGGCATTGAATACGAGTGAGGGGTGTTACAGCTAGCAAAAATTACTAATGGCTGACAAATTGAGCAGCTTCAGGAATACGAGTAGCCAAAATTCATGAAGTCGATGCTCTCAGTTCACTCTCTGCTCAGGTATCTTCTATATCCTCTATGCTAAAATCGATTACCACTAATAGTTCTAATAATTTTGCATCTCACTCACTAACTCAGTATTCCTGCGTATACTGTGGAAATGGTCATTCTTTCGAGAATTGCCTTTCAAACCCTGGATATGTGTATTATGTAAGGAATTAGTTTCAAAATAAAAGTGGACAAGAACCATAGTCTAACTTCCACAATCCTTCGTGGCATAAACACTTAAAATTTTCTTGGGTAGTAAATGGGCCGAACACTCATATGTAATATAAGCCCAGCCAATCTCAAGGGTTTAGTAAACAAGCCCCAAAACCACATCAAGCTGAATCATCAAACAATTTGCAGAACTTGTTGAAGGCGTACATGGTGAAAATGATGCTTTGATCCAAAGTCAAGTATCAACACTGAAAAATTTGGAGAACCGAATGGGTTAGTTACCTTCAAAACTTCGTAGTAGACCGCAAGGATCCTTGCCAAGTGGCATTGAAAATCCAATGAATTTTTGTAAGAAGCATTGCAAGGTGGTTGCATTGCAATGTGGTAATATTTTGGAACCCAAGGAGGATATGGTTGAAAATGAGCCATCGAAAAGGAGGAAAGTTAACCAACAGTTGAAGTTCCTAAACCAGAAAAGTCAGATGTTGAAAAATCTTATGAGGTAAATCCTAAACTAGTGAATTCTGAAAAGTTAACACCTTCTTTTAGAAATTTGCCTTCTCAAAAAGGTTGTCCGTTTCAACCCAAAATTCTATATCCTTAAAGATTTCAGCTACATATGCGGAAACAGGAGGTACAATTCAAGAAGTTCTTGGATGTTCTAAAGCAACTACACACTAACATCCCGTTGGTGGAGGCTTTAGAGAAAATACCTAACTACATAAATTATGAAGGATATTTTGTCCAATAAGAAAAGACTTGGTGAGTATGAGATTGTTGCTTTAACGAAGGATTGCAGTGCATTCTTACAAAATAAGTTAACTCCAAAATTGAAGGACCTTGGAAGCTTTGCGATACCTTGTAACATTAGAAAATCTTACTGTGATAAAGCTTTGTGCGACTTAGGTGCAAGCATCAACTTGATGCCCAAATCTATTTTCAAGGTATTGGGAATAGGTGAAGTAAGACCTACTACTGTGACACTTCAACTTGCAGATCGATCTTTAGTACATCTCAAAGGAAAGATTGAGGATGTTTTGGTAAGATTCGATAAGTTAATTTTCTTGCTGACTTTATTGTGTTAGATTTTGAAGAAGATAAGGAAGTTCTGACCATCCCTGACTGACCTGCCCTAGCTACGGGAAGAACGCTGATAGATGCACATAAAGGAGAACTCACAATGAGAGTTCAAGATGATCAGGTAATATTCAATAATCTAAAGATGATGAAATTTCTCGATCTAATAGAAGAATGTTCACTAATGGAGGAATTGAAAACCTTAGCTTCTATGGAATGGGAGAGAAATTTTGAAAAAGACCCATTTGAGAACACTTTAGGGTCTGAACCTTTGGAAGATGAAAAAGGTAATGAAAACATGGCTTTGATGGAAGATAAATCCAATGAGTTATGTTCAACCACTGCAGTTCGAATAGTTAGAGTTGGAAGTTTGTGAATTTACACAATCCAAGTTGTCAATTGAGGAACCACCTAAGCTTGAATTAAAGGTACTTTTGTCCCATTTAAAATGCATTTATTTAGGTAACAGTTCTACTTTGCTTGTGATTGTTTCAGTAGAACTAGTGGAACACCAAGAGGAAAAACTGATTGATGTTTTAAAGAAATTTAAAAAGGCAATTGGTTGGACCATAGTTGACATACAAAGTATAAGCCCTTCCTTTTGTATGCATAAGATTATTTTAGAAGACGGTGAGTGAGGTAGAATCAATTGGCAAAGGAGGCTTAACCTTATCATGAAAGAGATAGCACTAAAGGAAGTGATCAAATGGTTAGATGCGGGAATTTCCTACCCCATCTCAGATAGTTCTTGGGTAAGTCCAGTATATTGTATGCCAAAGAAATATGGAATCACAATTGTCTAGAATAAATGTAACGAGTTAACTCCAACGAGAACTGTAACTGGTTCGAAAATTTGTATTGACTACAAAAGATTGAATAAAGCAACTCGTAAGAATCATTTTTCATTACCTTTCATGAATAAGATGTTAGATATACTGGAAGGAAACAAATTTTATTACTTTTTAGATGGATATTCAGGATGCAACCAGATAGTTGTAGCCCCTGAAGACCAGCATAAAACTACTTTTACTTGCCCATACGGTACATTTGCTTTTAGGTGAATGCCTTTCGACTTATGTAATACACCTGCCACATTTCAATGTTGTATGATGGTAATTTTCACTGATATGATTGAAAATTTTGTCGAGGTTTCCATGGATGATTTTTTTCTTTTGGTAACACTTATGATATTTGTTTGAGTAATTTGGCTAAGTACTAAAAAGATGCGAGGACCTTTTGTGTATGATTTTGTTTGAGTAATATTGTCCTTAACTGGGAGAAATGGATACAGAAAAGGTGGACGTAATTGAAAGATTACCACCTCTAGTTAGTGTGAAAGGAGTTAGAAGTTTCTTAGGCCATGCAGGTGTTTACCGTAGGTTTGTTAAAGATTTTTCAAAAAATTCAAAACCTTTTGTGTATGATTTTATAAAAAGATATTGTTCTTTTTTTATTTTAACAAAACATGTTTAGAAGCTTTTGAAGAATTAAAAACCCGAGTTAATCTCAACCCCAATAATTGTTACACCTGATATTACTTTTTGAGTTGATATGTGATGCAAGTGATTTCATTATTAGAGCTGTGATGGGTCAAAGCGGAAACAAATTGTTTCATCCTAAGTACTATGCAAGCCAAACTTTGACAGAAGCCTAGCTCAATTATACGATAATTGAAAAAGAATTATTTGCTATAGTTTTTGCTTTTGACAAGTTTTGTTTATATCTTATAGGTACCAAAGTTACTATGTTTACTGATCATGCTGGCCATGAAGTATTTACTCACGAAGAAAGATGCTAAATCGAGGCTAATTCGTTGATACTTTTTACTCTTAAGAATTTAACCTTGATATCCAAGATAGAGAGGGTGTTGAAAATCAAGTAGTTGATCATCTGTCAAGGCTGGAACAAAATGATGTAACATCTTCACTTGTTCCAATTAATGAGAATTTTCCTGATGAGCATATCTTCGAGGTAAGTCGAATTCATGAAATACCTTGGTATGTTGATTTTTCCAATTATTTAGCATGTGGAATAAATCCTCGAGAAATGACATACCAACAAAGAAAGAAATTCTTTCATGATAGTAGGTATTATTTCTGGGAGGATCTGTTTTGTTTATACATTGTGCAGATAACATAATTAAGAACTGCGTAGCTAGAAGTGAGATTGACGAGATTTTGTACTACTATCATTAATCTCTGAGTGGGGGACACTTTGGTGGTTCTCGCACTACAACAAAGATTTCGCAAGCAAGATTATTTTAACATACACTGTTCAAGGATACGTATACATATGTGAAAAAATATGATAGATTCCAAAGAATCGAAAACATATCAAGGAGGAACAAGATGCCATTGACAAATATTTCAAAGGTAGAACTATTCAACGTATGGGGTATTGATTTTCTAGGCCCATTTGCTTCTTCTTATGGGAACAAGTATATTTTGGTAGTTGTGGATTATGTATACAAGTGGGTTGAAGCTGAGGCATACCCAACAAAGGAAGCTAAGGTAGTCATGCGATTCATACATAAACATGTATTTACACGGTTTGGGGCGATGAAGGATCTCACTTTGTGAATAAATGACTTAAGTGGTTGCTTGACAAGTACGACGTGAAACATAAAATTGATACTACTTATCACCCACAGACAAAGGGACAACTTGAAAGGGTGAATCGTGAAATCAATGGTATTCTTGAAAGGGTAGTGGACCCTAAAAAAAAGATTGGTCTCGAATGCTCGATGATGCTCTATGGGCCAATCGAACTACTTTTAAGACACCATTAGGAATGACTCCCTCTCAGTTAGTTTTTGGAAAGGCATGTCTTTTTCCGCTTGAATTGGAAAATAAAGCCCACTGGGCCTTGAAACAATTAAATTTGGATCTTATATAACACCCCTAACCAGTACCCGTCCCTGGACTAGGGTTAAAGGCATTACTAGACATATCGATACATTCAACATTCATTTTACAAACATCATAGCATCAAATATCAAATATCATACAAAGTCCTTTACATAGGTCATCAAGACCTTAAACATGCATTAGAAAGGGGTCGGGACTAAACCGAACTCATATAAAATTTTTTAAAACTTAAATAATTTTTCAAAGTTTCACATGTCACACACCCATGTGTCTAGGCCGTGTCAAAATAGGGCATACATACTGACTTGTCCACACGGCCACATGACACACCCGTTTGCCTGGTCATGTGAAAATTAGGGAGGCTACTGACTTGGGTCACACAGCCAGTCACACCACCGTGTGTCTAGCCCATGGTCAAAACTGATTAGACCACACAGCCTAGCACACGCCCTTGTGTGCCACCGTGTGGTCTGCCCAGGCTCATTTCGAAATGGCCCTCAAGCAACACGGCTGAGACATACGCCTGTTTCCTTGCCCGTGTGGCCAAAAATAGGCCATTCACAAGGCCAATTTGCCACCCATTTTGGGTCATCCCTACAAGCATAAAACCAAGCACATTTCATACCAATTTCCAGCCAATTCATACACTATAACATACACCATTCATGCCATTACATTATTAACAAATTCCATTCTCAATTTACCAACCAGATCTTACCAAATCTAAACCAAAATCATACCACATCATATATTTTAATACTTCAATTTACATTATTCAATCTCATGACCAAAACTTACCATTTTCTCAAATAAACATATACCAATACTTACCAAAATGACCAATTCCAATATCCATTCAAAACACATCATATTAATCATATTCCATCACATATTTCATACAAAGAATACATTCATAAACATAACAATAATCAAGCCAAATCACATGGCTAGATATATATACATCACAAAACATAACAAAAGAACTTCTAGCCTATACATGCCATACTCCAATATTTACACTTTCAAAATGTACCAAAATAGAGTTTGATAGTGTGGTGATGATCCTCGACGATCCCCAAGCTCCCGATAGCTACGTTATTTATAAAACAATACAAACACACACAAAATAAGCTTTCAAAAGCTTAGTAAGCCATGTACAAATAAACTTATCAACTTAAACATATAATCATCATAAAATACATATACTTCATGGCCAAGATACTAGCATATACCACATAGTTCACATACAATTCACATATTTCCAATCCATTTGCTCATATAACATATTTCCTCATAGTTATACCATATGTTCACAAAGGTACATGTACTTACCTTTCATTCTGAATATAGTATACAATTCAAACGTACCTGTATAGAATATGCATTTCACATAATCATTCACATCTCGAAATGCCAGTTCAACTGTTCGAAATCAAAAGGATACGCAGATAGCTCGGAAAGCTTGTACAATGCCAACGTCCCAGACATGGTCTTATATGTAATCAAATATTGATGCCACTATCTCAGACAGGGTCTTACAGGAAATCAAGTACAATGCCAACATCCCAGACATGGTCTTACACGAAAATCATAAGTTGATGCCAACGTCCTAGATGTGCTCTTACACGATAACACATATTGGATCGTATTTCATGACATATGTATCCTAACTATTCCTAATGTTCGTACGGGGCTTTCCGAACGTCAGAACTTTGCTGATACTTTCTCAAATATCTCATATTCAATTCAATAATCCATTCATCACTTTTCAATAGCATTTAAACATAGGTAAACCATTACAAACACATTTATTTGTATAAAGACTTACCTCGTACGGATTTGGATAGGCAAACTTGGCTACTCGACGATTTTTTATTTTTCCCGATCTAATTTTGTTTTCTTTTGTTCTTGATTTATATAAATTCAAATTTAACTCTTTTATTCACCAAATCATTCAAATTAATCCACAAACACACATTTAGGGCATTTTACAAATTATCCCTCACATTTTTACATTTTAACAATTTAGTCCCTAATAAAAAAATCGCAATTTACACAAAATTTCTTTGTACACATGCCTAGCCAAATTCTCATAGTACTCATACAAGTCCACACATTTCATTTATTTCAAATTTTAGTCCTTCGATTTACAAATTTCACAATTTAGCCCATTCTACTCAAATTCATCAAAAATTCAAAGAAAAAATATGTTAACCCAAAATGTAATATCCCGAATTAGGGCCTAATCAGAATAGTGGTTTTGTGACCACAAATATGGGATAGAAATAATTATTTTATGATTATTTTGAGGTCTATTATATGATTGCATGATTGTGTGAAAATTTTGTGAAGAAATTCTATGCATAAAGTGCTTAATTTGAAGTTAGGGACTAAATTGAATAAGTTGCAAAACTTGCATTCTAGAAGTTTCTAGTATGAAATTGCTTTGAAATATTAATTAGGAGGTCTTAAATAGAAATTTGACCAATTTCAAAGTTTATGGGCAAATATTGGACATGAATGGAATTTTAGGAAAGTTTAGTAGTAAGGGCATTTTGGTCATTTAGGGGTAAAATGAATTAAAATACAAAATTAAAAGCCAATTTTGCTCATCTTCTTCACCATGGACGTGTATACCAAGGGAGAATCCATGGCTAGGGTTTCCAAGCTTCCAAGCTCGATTGTAAGTCTGTTCTAGCCTCGTTTTTAATGATTTTTACATTTTTGGAGTCCCGGTAACTTGATTTAGCTTATGCTAGCAATAATTCAACCTAGGGTTCATATTTGGAAAAATACACATAGGTGAAATTTGTGTATTTTGGTGTTTTATGATAGAATATGAGGTTTTAAATTATGTTAGACAACTTGTGCTACTCGGTTTTAAGTGAAACGAGCAAAAGGGCTTAATCGGTAAAAATACCTAATAGTCATAAGTACATGTTAGAGTGAGAATTTGATGTTTCCATAGAAGGGAAAAATGATCAGCATGTCATAAAACATAAGAAAATAGGATGAAGTTTAATTTTCGAACCTTGGGACAAAAGTGCAAATATGCAAAAGTTTAGGGGTCAAAATGAAATTTTTTAAAAATATGATTTTTGGACCCGTATGAATAGTGTGACTAATTATTAGGCTAAATGTGATATTATAGATGAAGGAAATCGAGATTTGGGCTTAAATCGAGAAAATACAAGGTTATGGACTAAAATGGTAAATTGTTGTTTCTGGATCGAGGTAAGTTCGTATGATAATAATAATGCAATGTTATGTTTGAATTATATTTCTTACTATTATTGCATATATTTTATGATTTAATATATTGGAAAAGTTGATGGAATGGTGTTTATGATGTGGAAATATGACATGAAAGAATGTTACATGAAATACAAGAAAATGAAGATACATGACAAGTGATATATGAAATATGTGATATATGTTATGTAAATTCTTAAAAGCTGATTTGATAATTGAGTTGTGTCTTATTATACTATGACTGGACAATTGGTACTATGGATAGTGAGATCGACACTTCGAGTAAATTCGTACATAAATAATCTATCGATTCTTTTTATGTTATTATATTTTGATATCATATGAAATGTGGCTGCCTATCAAATGGTTATTTGATGTAAATTATGAATTTAAATTGATTATGGACAATTTAGTAAAATGTTGAAAAGTGAAGAATTTCCCGATTGAACCTTCAGAATAAAAACGATACGGATGATCTATTGTGAGGCCGCATGTGTAGTACTAAGTGCAGGCTACTATGCGTACCCGAAAACTGTGATCACGTGTGTAGTACAAAGTGCAGGCTACTACGTGTATTAGATGGTGAGGTCACCGTGTGTAGTACTAAGTGCAGGCTACTACGTGTACCAGACTGTTGGTCGCATGTGTAGTACTAAGTGCAGGCTACTATGCGTACCAGATAGCTTCGGCTACAAGTGTGGAAATGGGAAAATGTGCAGGCATTTGTGTATCTGTTATTATTCCGATGAGTTCAATGGGAAATCAATTAAATGAAAATACATGTGAAAGTGATTATGTGATGAACAAGTGCAAGTATATGTTTATTTGAATTTATGAGTAATATGCTCCATATTTGAGCGAACCTCGGTAAAATGGAATGGATTAAGTGAAATTGTGTAAAAGTGAACTTTAGTAGTAAAACAGTATTAGACAGCAGTAGTGCATGACTTTGAAAATTCACCAAAATTTTTTTAAGTTGAATTAAAATTAAAAAAAATTATGAAATATATCTTAATGAGTCTATTTTCACATGAAAGAAACAGAGGAAGCAAAAGAATTCTATATTGTGTGATATTTGAATTCTTGTGAAACAGGGTCTGAATGAATTCGAGATCTCCTGTTCTGACTTTATAAATTCACCATAAATTGTAAATAATTTATTGAGAGTCATACCTTACATTCATGGATTCCTTATTGAATCTAATTTTAAGGGAAACAAACGGCATGGTCATCGGAATTCTGTACAGGGAGAAATTTGGTTCATAGTCACAGGGGTCAGAGTAGTTGTACACTGAAACAGGGGAGATTTAACTAATAAACTGTACTAAATGGCCGGACCAAAAATTCTAGAAAACAATTAGTAAGTAGACATATGAGTCTAGTTTCATATAAAATTTACAGAATTGGATTTCGAGTTTTGTAACTTGAGATATGATTTTTTTTAACACCGGTACACCAGAGCACATCTTAACCTGAATATGTGTAATTGTACAATTATAGTGTTTTATCTTGAAAAGCATGGTAGTAATTGCTTATTATTTTCATATGAACTTACTAAGCGTAAATGTAATATCCCGAATTAGGGCCTAATCAGAATAGTGGTTTCGTGACCACAAATCTGAGATAGAAATAATTATTTTATAATTATTTTGATGATTATGATATGATTGCATGATTGTGTGAAAATTTCATGATGAAATTCTATGCCTAAAGTGCCTAAATTGGAAGTAGGGACTAAATCGAATAAGTTGCAAAACTTGCATTCTAGAAGTTTTTAGTATGAAATTGTTTTGGAATATTAATGAGGAGGTCTTAAATAGCAATTTGACCAATTTTAAGTTCATGGACAAAATTAGGACATGGAAGGAATTTTTGGAAAGTTTAGTAGTAAAGGTATTTTGGTCATTTAGTTATTAAAATGAATTAAAAACAAAATTAAAAGCCAATTTTTGTCCATCTTCTTCATTAGGCCGAAATTTCAAGGGTTCTCCATAGCTACGGTTTGTTTCAAGCTTCCAAGCTCCATAGTAAGTGATTCCAAGCCCCGTTTTTAATGTTCTTTACGTTTTTGGAATCTTGGTAGCTCGATTAAACTTATGTTAGCAATAATTCAACCTAGGGTTTATATTTGGAAAAATACCCATAGGTGAAATTTGTGTATTTTGATGTTTTATGATAGAATATGGGGTTTTAAATTATGTTACACAACTTGTACTACTCGATTTTAAGCAAAAACGAGTAAAAGAGCTTAATCGGTAAAAATACCTAATAGTCACAAGTACATGTTAGAGTGAGAATTTGATGTTGCCATAGAAGAGAAAAGTGATCAGCATGTTGTAAAACATAAGAATAAGGAATAAAGTTTAATCCCGAGCCTAGGGGCAAAAATGTAAATACGCAAAAGTTTAGGGGAAAAATTGTAATTTTGCCAAAATTTGAGTTAAGGATTAATTTGATAATGTGAGTATTAAATGAGCTAAATGTGTTATTTTAGATCAAGAAAGACGTGGAATCGATCTCAATCGAGGAAAAGAAAAGATTGTGGACTAAATTGCAAAATCTTTGTATTTTGGTACCAAGGTAAGTTCATGTGTAAATAATGTAGCATAATTGTTATTTTTAGGTTATTGATATTAATTATGTGTTATGCTGAATTTCATTATGAAATGTATGCTTTGTGGTTAATTTCAAATAATATGTAAATTATGTGAGCTACTTGTTAAATATAATTGTTACCGAGTATTGATTTCGGCATTCTACGGAAAACGGCAAGGATAAGTGGTCGAGGAAAATCCCGTTTGAACCTTAGGAATAGATTAGGATACAAGTGACATGTCACTAGGATGGTTGAGCATCCGAACTCGTTGAGTTGAGTCCTAGTTCACTTATGGATGCGAATGTCCGAACTCGTTGAGTTGAGTCCGAGTTCGTGAAATGTAACTAGGCATCCGAACTCGTTGAGTTGAGTCCGAGTTCACTTATGGATGCGAATGCCCGAGCTCATTGAGTTGAGTCTGAGTTCGCTTATGGCCGGGTTACATGATTGCTTGATTGAATATGTGGCACTTATATGCAAATTATCCATGTATCTGAATTATATTCCGATGTGTTCAACGGGTAAAGTTTTACTCAAATGGAGGAATACTCGAGATGAAAAGAGACGTATTGGTAAGTGATGAGAAATGGATATTTTGGACAGGTATGTATTTAACCCTCGGGTTGAGTGTTGATTACAACCACGATAAGGTAATAAGATGATGAAAAATGATTAAAAAATGTGATAAGTGTGTTGATGATATATGCTAATGTTGATTAGTTTGATTGTTTGTTATGTTATTTATTATTTACATATGAACTTACTAAGCATTTATGCTTACTCCCTCCTTCTTACTCATTGTAGTTTTGGACAAGCCAGTTCAGGAGTCGGGATAGGTCGAAGGTTCAGTCACACTATCCGGAAGATTTTTGGTAAATGGCTTGTAAATTTAAGTATGGCATGTATAGCAATATACTTATTTTGTGTAAATGATCTTATGATACGATGATAGAATGGTTGAGAAAATATTTCATAATGATAAATTATGAAAATGGTAAGTTTAGATTATGTTTGATGATAAGGAAAATTATTAAGACACTTAGTGCATAAAAACTCATAAGAGGGATGAAATTTGCCATAAACAGAATACTGCAGCAACACTGACGCAAGTTTGAAAATTTACTAAAAATCATAGAAATTGAATTTGGTTATGTAATACATATAAAATTGAATCTTATTATGTCTAGTTTCACATGAAACAAAGGAAACAGGTAAAGGAATTATATGTTAGAAGATATTTGAATTTTAGTGAAACAGGGTCATAGCAGTTTCTGAATCCCCTGTTCTTACTTTAGAAATTCACCATACATTTTAACGAAATAATTAGGTGGTGTATTTTATATACTTAGAATCCTTATTGAGTCTAGTTTTAGGAGAAACAAACCTCATACTCATATGAATTTTTTACAGAGATAAATGTGGTTCGTAGTAAATAGAGGTCAGACCAGTCAAGTCCTGAAATAGGGGTAACTTTAACTAATAAACTGTACTAATTGGCCCTACCAAAAATTTTATAAAAAAATTAGTAGATAGGTATATGAGTCTAGATTCAGGGAAAATTTATGGATCTTGATTTCGAGTTTCCTAACTCGAGATATGATTTTTCTTGTGACTGTGATGCAAGTAGCTTAAAAGCTGTGAATGTAGAAACAAATAATCCAAAGTTCTAAAAATGTTAAATTAAGCTTAGTAACACCTCATACTCGACTCCGGCGACGGTCTCGGGCGTGGGGACGTTACATTTAGTGGTATCAGAGTAGGTTTAGTCGGTTCTCGGACTACGTGTTGTATGTACGGATTTTGCTATACATGCCATATGTATAAATTGTGATAGTGTGACGACTTCTGACCTTTTTAAATGATTTTTTTATAGTAAATGGATCCCGATCCAGCTGTGGCAGATGAAGTAGAGAGTAATGCGCCAGCTCCGGCTGAAGGAGCAGCGCCGACTGAAAATCCACCTCCTACTGTTGGTCAGGGAGGAGGAGAAAGGGGTCGAGAAGCCTTTCTCCAAATGATGAGTGCATGGTACACTGAGTTCGTTCGTACGAACCCAAATGTACAACCTCCCCCACCTCCCCCAATTCCTCAACTTGTACCCCCGATGCCTCAAGGTATGGATCTGATGAAATTTCATAGAACTCCAGTTGATAGAATTCGCAAGCAAGGGGCCGAAGAATTTAAAGCAAATATTGATGATGATGCTGAGAGAGCAGAGTTCTGGCTTGAAAATTCAATCCGGGTATTTGACGAATTATCTTGTACACTGAAGAATGTTTGAAATGCGCTATATCTTTGTTGAGGGATTCAGCTTATAATTGGTGGAAGACTTTGATTTCGGTGGTACCGAAAGAGAAAATAACTTGGGAATTCTTTCAAGAAGAGTTTCGAAAGAAATATATTAGTGAATGATTTATTGATCAGAAGCGTAAAGAATTTCTTGAGCTGAAGCAAGGTAATATGACAGTTACAGAATATGAAAGAGAGTTTGTTCGATTAAGTAAGTATGCCAGAGAGTATGTTCCTACAGAGGCCAAGATGTGCCGGCGATTTGAATACGGGGCTCAACAAAGACATCAAGGTATTTGTTGGAATTCTTGAATTAAAAGAAATGGTAGTATTGGTTGATCGAGCTTGTAAGGCCGAAGAATTACTTAAAGAAAAGAAAAAGGTAGAGGCTGAAACTAGAAATTGGAAGAAAAGACCGATGAGCGGTTCATTTTCACAGCAACTTGGAAAGTCAAGGAATATGAATCCTCGTTCCCAAGCTTCAGCTGGGCAATCATATGGGAATTATAAGAAGCAAAATGTGGGTCTTAAATCCCAGACTACTTCGGCAGCCAGTGTAGGGAACTCGAGATTTGTTAAACCTGAGTGCCAGCGGTGTGGTAGAAATCATTTTGGTCCGTGTAGAGCAAATGAATGTTTTTGATGTGGTTCTCTGGATCATTTTATTAGAGACTGCCCAGAGAGAGCTGAAAAAGAAAATTTTTAGAGTACAAAAACAAGTGGGGCGGATTCGAGAGGAAGATATCCAAGAAAAGCTGGGAGCGAAGCAAGCAGTAAGAATGAAGCCAGGGATGCACCAGTTAGACCTGAAGGAAGGGCTCCGGCTAGAACTTATGCTATTAAAGCGCGTGAAGATGCTTCCTCACCTGATGTGATTACCGGTACATTTTCCCTCTATAATGTTAATGTTATTGCTTTGATTGATCCCGGTTCTACTCATTCATATGTGTGCATGAAATTGGTGTCTAGTATGAATATACCTGTTGAGAACACAGAATTTATGATTAGAGTGTCGAATCCGTTAGGCAAATGTGTGACTGTCGATAAAGTATGTAAGAAATGTCCTTTAATGATTCGGGATCATTACTTTCCGGCCGACTTGATGTTGTTGCCGTTTGATGAGTTTGATGTTATTTTGGGTATGGATTGGTTGACATTGCATGATGCTAAAATAAATTGCAAAGAAAATATTATAGAATTAAAGTGTGGAAATTGTGAAACTCTGCGGGTTGAATCAGATAAATCAGAGGCATTGCCTAGTGTGATTTCTTCAATGTCGGCTCAAAGATATCTGAGAAAGGGTTATGAAGCTTATTTGGCGTATGTAATTAATACAAAAGAAGTTGAAAAGAAAGTTGAATCAGTGCCGGTTGTGTGTGAATTTGCGGACGTATTTCCAGAAGAATTGTCGGGTTTGCCTCCAGTCAGGGAAGTAGAATTTGGTATTGATTTGATACCAGGAACAGCTTCGATTTTGATTGCTCCGTATAGAATGGCACCAGCAGAGTTGAAGGAATTAAAGTCGCAGTTGCAAGAGTTAACTGATAAAGGTTTTGTGAGACTGAGTTTTTCACCTTGGGGTGCTCCCGTGTTATTTGTGAAAAATAAGGATGGTTCTATGAGGTTGTGTGTTGATTATCGGCAGTTAAACAAGGTGACAATCAAAAACAAGTATCCGTTGCCAAGAATTGATGATTTGTTTGATCAGCTAAAAGGAGCGACATGGTTTTCAAAGATTGACTTGAGATCTGGGTATTACCAACTGTGGGTAAAGAGTCGGATGTGCCTAAAACTGCTTTAGAACAAGGTATGGTCATTATGAATTTTTAGTTATGCCATTCGGATTGACAAATGCTCCTGCTGTGTTTATGGATTTAATGAATCGCATATTTCGGCCATACTTGGACAAATTTGTTGTGGTGTTTATAGATGATATTTTAATTTATTCAAAAGATGATATAGAGCATGCTGAGCATTTGAGGATAGTTTTGCAAACTTTGAGAATAAGCAGCTGTATGCTAAGTTTAGTAAAAGTGAATTTTGGCTTCGAGAAGTTGGATTTTTGGGTCATATTGTTTCAGGTGATGGTATACGGGTTGATCCTAGTAAAATTTCAGCCATTGTTGATTGGAAACCACCGAAAAACGTAACTGAAGTTAGAAGTTTCTTGGGGCTAGCTGGGTATTATCGGCGGTTTGTAAATGGATTTTCTATAATTGCTGCTCCTATAACTAGATTACTCCGAAAGGATGTTAAATTTGAATGGACGGAAGAATGTGAACAGATTTTTGAAGAATTGAAAAGTTATTAACAGAGGCACCAGTATTAGTACAGCCCGAATCAGGTAAAGAATTTGCGGTGTATAGTGATGCTTCTCTAAATGGTTTGGGGTGTGTGCTCATGCAAGAAGGAAAAGTGGTGGCATATGCTTCGAGGCAGTTAAAACCTCATGAGAGGAATTATCCTACTCAAGATTTGGAATTGGCTGCGGTGGTGTTTGCTTTGAAAATTTGGCGACATTATTTGTATGGTGAAAAGTGCCGGTATATACCGACCATAAAAGTCTTAAGTACTTGATGTCACAAAAAGACTTGAATTTAAGACAGTGAAGATGGTTGGAATTATTGAAAGATTACGAGCTTGTTATTGATTATTATCCGGGAAAAGTGAATGTGGTTGCTGATGCTTTGAGCAGAAAGTTGTTGTTTGCTTTGAGAGTTATGAACACTCAGTTGAAAGTGTCAGATGATGGTTCGATTCTAGCAGAGTTAAGAGCAAAACCAATGTTTTTGCAAGAGATTTCTGAAGCTCAGAAAAATGATCAAGATTTGCAAGCCAAGAGAAAACAGTGTGAAGTTGATACAGAGTCAGATTTCAAATTGATTCTGATGGGTGCTTAATGTTTAAAGATCGGATTTGTTTACCGGAGAATGAGGAATTGATTCAAAAGATCCTACAGGAAGCACATAGTGGTTATTTCTTGATTCATCCGGGTAGTACAAAAATGTATAATGACTTGAAGAAAATGTATTGGTGGAATGGAATAAAAAGAGATATATCAGAGTTTGTGTCCAAATGCTTAATTTGTCAACAGGTGAAAGCTGAACACCAAGTGCCTTCGGGATTACTTCAGCCTATTATGGTTCCTGAATGGAAATGGGATCGGATTACTATGGATTTTGTTTCAGGATTGCCATTGACTCCAGGAAAGAAAGATGCCATCTGGGTAATAGTTGACAAATTAACTAAGTCGGCTCATTTTATCCCGGTACGTACGGATTATTCTCTTAACAAGTTGGCTGAACTGTATATTAGAGAAATTGTTAGATTACACAGAATACCATTGTCGATTATTTCAGATAGAGATCCAAGGTTTACCTCGCGGTTTTGGCAAAAGTTGCAAGACGCGTTAGGTACAAAGTTAAATTTCAGTACTGCTCTTCATCCACAAACTGATGGACAATCAGAGAGAGTAATTCAGATTCTTAAAGATATGCTTAGATGTTGTGTATTGGAATTTCAAGGAAGTTGGGAAAGATATTTGCCGCTGGTAGAATTTGCTTACAACAATAGTTATCAGACGAGCTTGAAAATGGCACCTTATGAAGCATTATATGGTCGTAAGTGTCGAACGCCATTGTATTGGACTGAACTCAAGGAAAATCAGATTTATGGAGTTGATCTAATAAAAGAAACTGAAGAAAAAGTGAAAGTAATTCGAGATTGTTTGAAAGCTGCTTCAGATAGACAGAAATCTTATGCAGATCTAAAACGAAAGGACATTGAATTTCAAGTTGGTGATAAAGTATTTTTAAAGGTGTCTCCATGGAAGAAAGTCCTTAGATTTGGACGGAAGGGCAAATTAAGCCCGCGTTTTATTGGGCCGTATGAAGTAATTGAAAAAGTTGGACCGGTAGCATATCGGCTAGCATTACCACCTGAATTAGAGAAGATTCATGATGTGTTCCACGTATCTATGTTACGTCGGTATCGTTCGGATCCTTCACATGTAGTTTCACCGACAGAAATTGAACTACAACCAGATATGACCTACGAAGAAGAACCGATTAAGATTTTAGCTCGAGAGGTCAAATAACTAAGGAATAAAAATGTTGCACTTGTGAAGGTGTTGTGGCAAAGGCATGGAGTAGAAGAAGCTACATGGGAATCTGAAGAAACTATGAGAAATCAATACCCACATCTGTTTACAGGTAAGATTTTCGAGGACGAAAATCCTTAAAGGGGGAGAGTTGTAATATCCCGAATTAGGGCCTAATCAGAATAGTGGTTTCGTGACCACAAATCTGAGATAGAAATAATTATTTTATAATTATTTTGATGATTATGATATGATTGCATGATTGTGTGAAAATTTCGTGATGAAATTCTATGCCTAAAGTGCTTAAATTGAAAGTAGGGACTAAATCGAATAAGTTGCAAAACTTGCATTCTAGAAGTTTTTAGTATGAAATTGTTTTGGAATATTAATGAGGAGGTCTTAAATAGCAATTTAACCAATTTTAAGTTCATGGACAAAATTAGGACATGGAAGGAATTTTTGGAAAGTTTAGTAGTAAGGGTATTTTGGTCATTTAGTTATTAAAATGAATTAAAAACAAAATTAAAAGCCAATTTTTGTCCATCTTCTTCATTAGGCCGAAATTTCAAGGGTTCTCCATAGCTACGGTTTGTTTCAAGCTTCCAAGCTCCATGGTAAGTGATTCCAAGCCCCATTTTTAATGTTCTTTACGTTTTTGGAATCTCGGTAGCTCGATTAAGCTTATGTTAGCAATAATTCAACCTAGGGTTTATATTTGGAAAAACACCCATAGGTGAAATTTGTGTATTTTGATGTTTTATGATAGAATATGGGGTTTTAAATTATGTTACACAACTTGTACTACTCGATTTAAGCAAAAACGAGTAAAAGAGCTTAATCGGTAAAAATACCTAATAGTCACAAGTACATGTTAGAGTGAGAATTTGATGTTGCCATAGAAGAAAAAAGTGATTAGCATGTCGTAAAACATAATAATAAGGAATAAAGTTTAATCCCGAGCCTAGGGGCAAAAATGTAAATATGCAAAAGTTTAGGGGCAAAATTGTAATTTTGCCAAAATTTGAGTTAAGGATTAATTTGATAATGTGAGTATTAAATGAGCTGAATGTGTTATTTTAGATCAAGAAAGACGTGGAATCGACCTCAATCGAGGAAAAGAAAAGATTGTGGACTAAATTGGAAAATCTTTGTATTTTGGTACCAAGGTAAGTTCATGTGTAAATAATGTAGCATAACTGTTATTTTTAGGTTATTGATATTAATTATGTGTTATGCTGAATTTCATTATGAAATGTATGCTTGTGGTTAATTTCAAATAATATGTAAATTATGTGAGCTACTTGTTAAATATAATTGTTACCGAGTATTGATTTCGGCATTCTACGGAAGACGGCAAGGATAAGTGTTTGAGGAAAATCCCGTTGAACCTTAGGAATAGATTAGGATACAAGTGACATGTCACTAGGATGGTTGAGCATCCGAACTCGTTGAGTTGAGTCCGAGTTCACTTATGGATGCGAATGTCCGAACTCGTTGAGTTGAGTCGAGTTCGTGAAATGTAACTAGGCATCCGAACTCGTTGAGTTGAGTCCGATTCACTTATGGATGCGAACCCCGAGCTTGTTGAGTTGAGTCCGAGTTTGCTTATGGGCGGGTTACATGATTGCTTGATTGAATATGTGGCACTTATATGCAATTATCCATGTATCCGAATTATATTCCAATGTGTTCAACGGGTAAGTTTTACTCAAATGGAGGAATACTCGAGATGAAAAGAGACTATTGGTAAGTGATGAGAAATGGATATTTGGACAGGTATGTATTTAACCCTCGGGTTGAGTGTTGATTACAACCACGATAAGGTAATAAGATGATGAAAAATGATTAAAAATGTGATAAGTGTGTTGATGATATATGCTAATGTTGATTAGTTTGATTGTTTGTTATGTTATTTATTATTTACATATGAACTTACTAAGCATTTATGCTTACTCCCTCCTTCTTACTCATTGTAGTTTGGACAAGCCAGTTCAGGAGTCGGGATAGGTCGAAGGTTCAGTCACACTATCCGGAAGATTTTGGTAAATGGCTTGTAATTTAAGTATGGCATGTATAGCAATATACTTATTTGTGTAAATGATCTTATGATATGGTGACAGAATGGTTAGAAAATATTCATAATGATAAATTATGAAAATGGTTAGTTTAGATTATGTTGATGATAAGGAAAATTATTAAGATACTTAGTGCATAAAAACTCATAAGAGGATGAAATTTGCCATAAACAGAATACTGCAGCAACACTGACGCGAGTTTGAAAATTTACTAAATATCATAGCAATTGAATTTGATGGTGGAATACATATAAAATTTAAGCTTATTATGTCTAGTTTCACATGAAACAAATGAAACAGGTAAAGGAATTATATGTTAGAAGATATTTGAATTTTAGTTAAACAGGGTCATAGCAATTCTGAATCCCCTGTTCTACTTTAGAAATTCACCATAAATTTGAAAGATATAATTAGGTGGTGTATTTATATCCTCAGAATCCTTATGAGTATAGTTTAGGAGAAACAAACTTCATAGTCATATGAATTTTTTACTGAGAGAAAGTGGTTCGTAGTAAACAGAGGTCAGACCAGTCAAGTCCTGAAACAGGGGCAACTTTAAATAAACTGTACTAATTGGCCCTACCAAAATTTATAAAAATATTAGTAGATAGGTATATGAGTCTATATTCAGGAAAATTTACGGATCTTGATTTCGAGTTTCGTAACTCGAGATATGATTTTCTTGTGACTGTGACGCAAGTAGCTTAAAAGCTGTGAATATAGAAACAAATAATCCGAAGTTCTAAAAATGTTAAAATTAAGCTTAGTAACACC